>NW_028145656.1:790000-1087500 GCF_977016875.1 Pavona decussata | reverse complement strand
TCGACTGTGATCCTGAACTACAAGCTTCGTTACCCTTTTCCGACTTCCCCTTCATCGTGTGTAACTACTTTTTCGGCGGCGTCACTTCGACTTTTCCCTTTTTTAAACCTATACAACGCCGTCACGCTGTTGGGGTTCTGTTGCGGGTGCCGTTGCTATGCAGAGGTGTCATTGTTTATAATCGCTTCTCCTGATTGGTTTCGCGGGAAAAACAGCACCCCAAAAAAGGAAAGAAAGGGCCTAAAAGGACCATTTTTGATGATTTACCGCTGTAAACTGTTATTACAGGCGTAAAAAAACATGGCTGCCATTGAAGCCGACGGAAGCTTTCAAGCCGATTTTTTGACGATTCCAGAGCAATTTTTGAGAAAAAAATGCATGTTGATTGAAAGGTGGGAGCGTGTTCATTTAAAATTACTTCCGAAGGCTTATCAGAAGGGCTTGAAACTTGGCAGCCAAAAAATACGTACTTGAACGAACATTTTTGTGCGAGTACGTCAAATGCCTTCAAATACAAGACTCGTAGTGGCGTCACATTTTTTATGAGATTGCATAATTACATTTGTAGACATATTTTTTTTCCGTTTGAGTTTTCTCTGACGTACTCCCACACGATTCTAGGTCTTAACATTACACATCAATTGGCCAACGCTTTTTGAAATGAAGGACATTCTCTTTGAGTTTTATAGAGATATGCCAAATGGCAAGGTTTTGACCACGCCCATAAACAGATCAAATTTCAGGAATTCCTTTCATTCTTTCGGAATAAAAATATTTTTTGAAAAAACTACATGCCATAACGTGTTAAATGTGTAAATTTGATGAAGTTTGAGTGATTTTTTCAACAGATTTTATGCATGTAGATATGTGTTGAAAATGTGCAAATTAGCCTCCAGGAACACCTTAACAACACCAACATGTTTAGACCAGTCCAGCCGATCATCTATCAGTACGCCTAATAGACGAGAGTGTGTAACCCATTTGATGGTGTACTGGGCCAACGTTAACTCTTTCAATGGGCCAGTGAATCTTCCAAAATTAACAAAGCGCTGATACTGCAGCCTAAAAATCACTTAATAAGTCGGACAGGGTCGCCTCCTCAAGGAGACGGTTCAAGTTAGGCACTGTCCTTGCGAAAAATGAGTGTTTATAATAGTTTCTTGTAGCCCCATGATATGTATACATATCTATAAACCGTAGTTGTGGTTGCGAGTTTGACTGGTTCAAGTTTACTATCATCGCATATGGCAAAACCATTATTTTCTCATTTTATCACAAAGCACTGTTTCTTTCTACACATAATGATTGAAAAAAGATATTCCCACTCGGTTTAAATGTCCAATCGCCAAGAGGTATGGTTGCACACAAACATTTATAAGGGAACTGGTTATAACACGTTTGTTCGATCTGGACCCACCTTGTCTGGAGTACGTGGCCGGGGAGGGACCTATCTCATAATAAACATTACCGACAAAACTCTCTTGGCCTTAAAATTTGAGTTAACTCAGAAATATTCAGATAGCAAGATTCAGCATTGCAAGATTAACGAAAAAAGTGAAGTTTGAATCTCATTGTCATTTATTACTGCTGGATAGACGATTGGCTATGCAATAAAGACACCATCTTTTGAGGTTGAGGAAGAGGGTTGCGAGCAGAGAATAACATATA
Organism: Pavona decussata; assembly: GCF_977016875.1. Taxonomy (NCBI): domain Eukaryota; kingdom Metazoa; phylum Cnidaria; class Anthozoa; order Scleractinia; family Agariciidae; genus Pavona; species Pavona decussata. The sequence continues at coordinate 1,085,832 of NW_028145656.1, read as the reverse complement.
TTTTGTGACTCGGTGGGTCCTGTTTGAGTATAGTAGTTTTGGCCACTTCTCTCAATCAAATCAGACACTAGCGCACAAAATCTTGTCTCACGCTGATGCGACTATCTGCCGCCAATGAAATTGCAGGTTAGAAAGCCGAATTCCTCAGTCTCAGCAAGAGGCGATAAATTGTCAATCGTCAATGCGCTTAGTTCTTGTTCCACATACAGGGTCCCAAACCGTTTTATTCTTCGCAAAGATCATTTTCTCCTACATAGGAAAAGTAATTCAGGAACAACTAGAGAAGATTCAAACTACTCACGAAAAAAAGCAAATAGTTTTGTTCCTTTACTCAATATCCACTCTCTATCCAGAAAAAGTGGCTAGTTCTCAGGCCTCTGTTTTTCACTGCGGTCAGTTCGCTTCGGGTCACGTGGTGACGAGGTCGGAACACTTCCGGAAGAAACTCGCAGAAAGCCGTACAGCCTCGACATGCACAATCCGAAAGAATCGCAGAACTCAATGTTCTTGACAGAACCTGGGAATTTACCAGAGCTTGTTTGAGTCATTTAGTTTTCTCATCGACAATCACTTCCTTTCCACATACATCCACTTTCAATCAACAGAACTGTTTCTTTTTTTAAGTTAAGTATCCCTTTTAGTATACAATAAATATATACATGTATGAATCACTGAGAGGAAACAAAAGCGTACTTCGGTTGAAATCCTTTCTTGAGCCCACGATGCTCTCAACAGAAGTTGCCAAGCAACAAGGCATATCGCTATGACGTCAAGCTGGAGGATAAGAATCGGGCGCTCTTCGGGATATTGACGAGGATTTACCGAATATGACGCTCGTTCCCTCGGTTGCTTTACTTACAAGTCTCCACGGATGTTGTGTTTTGTGTTATCTTCGTTTGTCTTTCATGTGTTTTTTGCTCGCTTCTCTTCTCCTTTTGTTGATGGGATTTCGTGGGTCAAATATTTCAAAGGTGTCCTCGTCTTCAATGAACGCATCTCTGACTCGTTTCTCCTGTCTTTCACACAACAGCGTATGAAACATCCTGGAATAACAGATAGAAAGTTGGTTTTAAAACCATTCCACTCTCATGCACAAAACCTGAATTAATTAACGTGGTTGAGTTTACTTTTGGTTCTGAATCCGGATCGTTGTAATCATTCACATGAGCAGTACTTTTCAGTAATGCTTTACAGTAAGTGAATTGCGTTGTGCAAGGTGCTTCTAGTTTTCCTGTTGCAGAAAGTAGACGTTCTTTCTACTTTTTGCAACACGAAAATTTGTTGCGCGCGGACGTGGTAATACGGGCAAAAAACAATCGCGAATTGCAATGCAACAACATTGTTGCGCGACAAGTTACAAGGAAAATGTTGCCCGTACAATTAAAACTTGGCCTTTATGGCCGGCTGATCAGGTGCAGGAGTGATTCTTACCATCCCGTGTCATCTTCTTCTTCGTTTGTGTTCTCGTTTTCCTTGTCTTCATTTTCGTCTTCTTCTTCTTCCTCTGACTGCTGTAGTTTGGCTTGAAAAGAGGCCAGCAACGCTAAGTTCTACATGGAAAACAAACAAGACATTCAAGAGAAAAAAAGCGCTTTTCAATGGCTGATAGACACACGGGCAATACAACAAAGTTTAAAACTTCTTCGACTGTTTTAAAACTTTGAGCACAATTTGAAATTTTGAAAAGGCAGTGAAGAGTCTCCGAAAGGACACGAGTTCCATGTCAAACAAGTGACAGAATTTGAAGTCTTATCGATTCTTCCCGGGAAATCCTATGAAATATAAACAGATTCATAGTTTTTTCAGAGGGTTGGTGACGGAGAAGGCTTGAAAATAAAAGTGAGCAAACAACCTTTGTCGAATATCCATCGATTTTCAGGAATTTCACCAAATTTCAACTCTTTACGGGTGTTTGAGTTCACCACAGCGTGTGAAACTTGCGGCTGGTCAAATAAACAGGCCTTTAAATCAAATCAAATCAACTTTGCTAAACGAGGGTGACACGAAACAGTCTGTTACGACTCACAAACCTGTGGTCCTCAGATTCCGGATCGAATTGGAATTTGGAAATGTTGGAGAGAGGAAAACCGGAATACCCGGAGAAAAACCTCTCGGAGCAAGGACGAGAACCAACAACAAACTCAACCCACATATGACGTTGAGTCCGGGAATCGAACCCGGGCCACATTGGTTTGAGGTGAGTGCTCTCACCACTGCGCCATCTTTGCTCCCCGCAAAAATCTAGTAGATTGAAACTCTTGGATAGCGCACGGGAGTAGAAGCAAGCACACAACAGGTGTACATTAGCCTGCATGGCAAGCGCCAGAAATGGGAAGAGAAAAGGGAAATCGGGAGCACGCACAAACAAAAGGGATCTTAAGATGCTACGAGGAGGACTGCAACGAGAACGTCAAAACATGCAATAGTTTTAATAAGCAAAACACTGGCTCTGCACGTGCTGCACGTGCGTTTTAAACTTTAGTTCAATTCTTTGTCGTCCTCTGCCAAACAACAGGGACTTTACGAAAACACGACGACGACGGCAACGGCAACGCCACAAAACAAAAGGCAAAAGCAATCGCTCTGCATGTTCGTTTTAAGTTTTGGTACATTTCTCTGCCGTCCTCTGCAAGACTTAGGGAGCTTAAGCATCGACGACGGCGACGGCAACGACAACGTTGCAAAACAATAGGTTTAATGAGCAAAAACAATCGCTCTGCACGTGCGTTTTACATTTTGGTCATTTCTTTGCCGTCCGTCCTCTGCAAAACAACAACGTGAAATGATCAAATTCAAGGTTTTGTGGAGAACGTGAACACAAAACGGTGAATTTTTCATTCTCTTTCTTAACTTGAACGCCGCTCTTACCAATTTGGTTTCTGGGTAGTTTGTCGTTTCTGTAAAAGTTGAACGAGTTAAAAATCAAATCGCGAAGTAGCACAAACGAAATAAAGTTATTTTCAAATAACGCTTTCATTGGCGTCGCCGTCTTGCATTCGTAAGGTCCCTAACGAGGTGAAATGACAATCAAGGTTTTATGTACAACGTGAAAACATGATTAATTAACCTTTCTCTTGCTGAACTTTAAAGCTGCCCCTACGACGTTAGCTCCTGGATAGTTCGGGCAAATTACACAGACATGAGTAGAAATAATCGTGAATTTATTCAGAAAATTCGAATGCAATTTTAAACTCCCGTTTTTGTTAGCAGTTTCGTTAGGGAGCATTAGGGAGCTTTAGCAACGACGACGACGACGGCAGCGAAAACGTCACTATGGATTCGCGTTTTTTCAAACGTCTTCGCGCTTATTCCAACTCGTTTTGAATGTCAAATGTACGTGAAATTTCCTCGAGATGAATTCTTGGAGACCGCACCCAAATTTAGAAAGAGAAAGAAAAATTCTTTGTCGTGTGTTTACGTCCTCCATAAAACGTCCCATCGGGAAATTTCACGTCCCAGTCGTGCAGTGACGGCAGAGAAATGTACCAAAAAAAGTAATGCACGTGCAGAGTTGTTGTTTTGGTTATTAAGCCTGTTGCTCTTTTGGCGTTCTCGTTGCCGTTGCCGTCGTCGTTGCTAAAGCTCCTTAGCTGCGGTCTCTGCTGAAGGTCGTTTTAAGCGAGTGTATTGAGCACTTGTAAAGCTTTGTAAGTTCTCGTTAATTATCAACCCCGTTTGAATCATTAGACGGACTTCTCGCGCGTGACAACTACCGTAAATGGATTGCGTGAAAGTGACAGGAGGGAACGTATTTGTTTGTTTGTTTGTTTGTTTTTTGTTACCTGTTCATCTCGCCCTTCGCCTTTTCTTTTCTGTGCCGCTTTCTTCTTTTCAAGGTAGGACACTTGTTCGGCATGAAACGCTGCCAACACGTCTGATTCTTTTGACTCTGATCAAAGAGAAATAAAAAAATAAATCAATAAAATAATAATAATAATAATAAAAAACGTAAACGTAATTTGTTTACCTACGGAGCAACAAAGAGATCTACACCGAGACACTCGATTTTAAAGAGGTCGTGTCACCTATTTTTCGTGTCACTATGAATAGCCAAAAAACGTATTTGTTTCAATGGAATCATTAAAAATAATGGTTTAGTTTTGTTAACAATAACCCTACTACTGCACGGAAACTAGTATTTATTGTGTTTGTCTGCGGATGGCAAAGATGTAAATAGATCGCAACTTGAAAAAATTGGCCAAATTTTTTCAAGTTCTTCTTGTGTATTTTAGAGAAGTCGCTACAAACTGTTTGTTCTTCCTAGAAGAAAAACCTTAATATTTTCTTCCCGGTGTTGTAAGAGCAATTTCATGTTACAAAAATTGCAGGTTCTTTGTCAAATATTCGAGCGTTTTTGACAAAAATAAAGCAAAATCGCCGTGGCAGTTCCCCTTTGAGGTGTCTGTTCTTTCCGGATCGAATTGGAATTTGGAAGTGTTGGTTTTAGTGGAGGGAGGAAAACCTGAGAAAACGGAGAAAAGCCCTTGAAGCAGGGTCGAGCACCAACAACAAACTCAACCCACATATGACATCAACGCCGGGAATCGAACCCGGGCCACATTGGTGGGAGGTGAGTGCTTTCAGCACTGCGCCATCCCTGTTCCACCATCAGAATGAAACAAACGATTGGTTTAAAGGTAACAAGTGATTGAAAAGCAGAGGAAAGACTGAAATGAAATTCGTCGTCGTGTGTTTTCGTCCTCCACAATTCAAAACGTCCCATCAGGAAATTTCACGTTCTAGTTGTGTAGTGATGGTAAAGAAATGTACCAAGAAGTGTAATGCACGTGCAGAGTTGTTGTTTTGGTTATTAAGCCTATTGTTTTTCCGACGTTCTCGATGCCGTCGGACGGGAACACCCCATTTCTCGTGCACTAAATTTTCGCGTTCGTGCTTTCAGTATTTCGCTGTTACATATATATCATGGGAGGCTGGAGATGGTTTTTTACAGTTTAAAAGATCGATCTAATTTAATACTGATTTCATTGGCTAAATGAGGGGAAAACGTTCGACCTATCACTGTCAGTTTCATGGGGTCGGAACAAAAACAGAATATTCATGCGTGCTTTACAATAGTTCAGCGAAAAAAAAAATTAAAAAACAACAAAAAACAAAAAGTTAATAAAACAAGACAAATTTTCCAGACAGACACACCCAAAAAAGAAAAAAATTTATCAGTGCACTGGCCGGGAATCGAACCCGGGCCTCCCGCGTGGTAGGCGAGAATTCTACCACTGAACCACCAGTACCAGATAAACTCACTGGGTGTAATGCATCGTAATTATAACTGGATTGTGTCTGTTAACGCTCTCCTCTCGAGGTTCGAAGGACAGTTTTACAATGAAATTTTGATTAAGCGCAATTTAGAGATTCTGTGTGAACTTTCAAATTTCGTATTCTTGACGGAAAGGCTGATGATTGCGGCACAGGAACCTTTCCAGGTTTTCAACCAAAAAGAAACGCAACTCGGAAAAAAGGCATTGTTTGAGATTAGTCGTAAACACCCAAGGGAATGAAGGGTAAACAAAAAGGGCTGATCAAATAAACGATTGAAAGGAAAGAAAATGTATTTAAAAGCTGATACAGAATAAGCACAGTTGTCTCAAGTGGGATGGCAGAAGATGCACTGCCGCGAAAAATTTATGTTTCCAAAAAGAACTCGCCAATAAAAAACTATTCCTATTTTGTCATTTAGGCCATCTTTCAAATCCTTATCCAATGTGACGTCATAGCCTCGTTTCCGTTTCAGAAAAAAAAGATGGCTCCTCGCGGGACAAAAATGGCAATTTTCCGTCCCAGATTTACCGAGAAAGAAATTGGTAACAGTGCAAATCAATGTTATTCTCTGTTATTACATTGTATGAAGTTGCGTTTAAGGAAAAATTTGCTAGACCCTTGTTAATGAAGATAGTACTCAGAGATTTCAAAACGTGGTAGTTGATTGCATTAACGAGTTGGTCCGATTAACGGCGTTTCCAAATAAGAAAAAAGCTGAATTTCTTTATGAGCCACAAAAAATTGGTCGTCAAAACCAGATCTTCGTGGTTATACTTGGAGGTCGTAAATCGGGTTCTACTGAAATTATAGTCCGAGGATTGATTCAAACGCGTTATTTTTAACTTCAAAGGTAACACCTTTTCAGTTTTGGAATCATTTTGGAGTCTAATCATGGTGATTTCTACGGTAAACGCCCATTCAGATCTCCCGCTCATATTTTATCAAGTACTTATAGTTACACATTGTCATGTATCTTTTATTATTCTGTACTTATTATAAATTCAATTTTGTACCTAGCGTGTAGAACAGACGTGATTTTTTTGCGTTTTTCGACCTCCTACCTGAGTGTTTTTCTCCTTCGTTCTCCTTCTTTTTTTTCGTGTCCATCATCTCCCGCTTTAAACGTTTATATTCTGCACGGGCTGCTTCCTGTTTGCTGAAAAGAAAAAATCAAAAGAGCTGTTAACAACAATAGGTTGATACTGTCATTGGCGGACTGGTTACCATGGAGATTAACTAAACTTAGTTTCCATGGGAACTGTCTCACCCAGGTGTTTAAATGGCTACTGGTTACATACTGCTGCGGGTACCCCTGTGATGGACTAGCATCCCATCCAGGGGGGAGTAGTACTAATCCTAGCCACTTCATGCTGGGTATCCTGTGATGGACTAGCATCCCATCCAGGGGGAAGTAGTAATACTCCAAATCACTTCATGCTGGGTATCCTGTGATGGACTAGCATCCCATCCAGGGAGAAGTAGTAATACTCCAAATCACTTCATGCTGGGTATCCTGTGATGGACTAGCATCCCGTCCAGGGGGGAGTAGTAATACTCCAAATCACTTCATGCTGGGTATCCTGTGATGGACTTGCATCCCATCCAGGGGGAAGTAGTAATACTCCTAGTCACTTCATGCTGGGTATCCTGTGATGGACTAGCATCCCATCCAGGGGGAAGTAGTAATACTCCAAATCACTTCATGCTGGGTATCCTGTGATGGACTTGCATCCCATCCAGGGGGAAGTAGTAATACTCCTAGTCACTTCATGCTGGGTATCCTGTGATGGACTAGCATCCCATCCAGGGGGAAGTAGTAATACTCCAAATCACTTCATGCTGGGTATCCTGTGATGGACTTGCATCCCATCCAGGGGGAAGTAGTAATACTCCTAGTCACTTCATGCTGGGTATCCTGTGACGGACTAGCATCCCATTCGGGAGGAAGTAGTAATACTCCAAATCACTTCATGCTGGGTATCCTGTGATGGACTTGCATCCCATCCAGGGGGGAGTAGTAATACTCCTAGTGACTTCATGCTGGGTGTCCTGTGATGGGCTAGCATCCCATCCAGGGGGGAGTTTCATGCTGGGTGTCCTGTGATGGACTAGCATCCCATTCGGGAGGAAGTAGTAATACTCCAAATCACTTCATGCTGGGTATCCTGTGATGGACTTGCATCCCATCCAGGGGGGAGTAGTAATACTCCTAGTGACTTCATGCTGGGTGTCCTGTGATGGGCTAGCATCCCATCCAGGGGGGAGTTTCATGCTGGGTATCCTGTGACGGACTAGCATCCCATTCGGGAGGAAGTAGTAATACTCCAAATCACTTCATGCTGGGTATCCTGTGATGGACTTGCATCCCATCCAGGGGGGAGTAGTAATACTCCTAGTGACTTCATGCTGGGTGTCCTGTGATGGGCTAGCATCCCATCCAGGGGGGAGTTTCATGCTGGGTATCCTGTGATGGACTAGCATCCCATCCAGGGGGGAGTAGTAATACTCCTAGTCACTTCGTGCTTGGCACCTATGATGGACTAGCATCCCATCCAGGGGGGAGTAGTAATACTCCTAGTGACTTCATGCTGGGTGTCCTGTGATGGGCTAGCATCCCATCCAGGGGGGAGTTTCATGCTGGGTATCCTGTGATGGACTAGCATCCCATCCAGGGGGGAGTAGTAATACTCCTAGTCACTTCGTGCTTGGCACCTATGATGGACTAGCATCCCATCCAGGGGGGAGTAGTAATACTCCTAGTCACTTCATGCTGGGTGTCCTGTGATGGACTAGCATCCCATCCAGGGGGAGTAGTAATACTCCTAGTCACTTTATACTGGGTTGGGTATCCTGTGATGGACTAGCATCCCATCCAGGGGGGGGGGGGGGTTAGTAATACTCCTAGTCACTTCATGCTGTGTGTCCTGTGATAGACTAGCATCTCATCCAGGGGGAGTAGTAATACTCCTAGTCACTTTATACTGGGTTGGGTATCCTGTAATGGACTAGCATCCCATCCAGAGGGGGAGTAGTAATACTCCTAGTCACTTCATGCGGGGTATCCTGTGATGGACTACCATCCCATCCTGGAAGAGTAGTGATATTCCTACAATTCTGGTGAAACTCTTGGGAAGATGACATGGAAAACGAAACAGCCCTAACCTTTTCTGTAACTTTGTAAGTTTACTAATCTTACATTTCCTTTTTGCTTTAAAATTGCAATGTAGTGTAATTATTTCATGCAATTGTTGTAACTGTACTGCAGTGCAATTTAATAGTAGTGTAACAAATGTACTGTAATCCTGGTGTAATATAATTATTTTTTACACCCATTTTGAAATCACTGGTGATCCTTGCAATCTGATCGGCTCTGAACAGTGCAATTTATTCCTAAATTGCACCATTGTTTGCTCTAAATCACATCCTTTCTTTAGCCCATCAAAATGGAAATGAAGTAACAAAAATATAATGCACTATTATTATTGACAATAAAACTGTATTTCAAAATAGGTGCATTCAAGTGGTAATTGAACTTTGTGTCGCGCAATTTTGGTCTGAAATCACGCTTGTGATTTCAAATCAAACTCGCGCTGCGTGCTCATTCGATTTTGCAATCACGCGTATGATTTCACATCAAATTGCACTCCACTCAGTTCAATTACCATTATATATATAAAAAGCAAATAAACAGATAAATAAATAAATAAATAAAAACTCCCTGAAAGAAAGTCCTTTAAAAAGTCCTTTTTTGATAATTTTACCGTTATTTTTAGTTTGCAATTAATGTATACTAAATTATTATTGAGGACTGTAATTTGCAGGGCCACAGGTTTGTTAGCTTTGAGCTGTTAAGTGGTACCCTCGTAAAATTAAGACTTAACTTAATTGCTTACTTATCGTAAGGCCTGGGATTATATTTTGAATTTTTTGGCATTTTTCCTGTTGTACCAACCTTTTTCCAAACTCGTTTTTCGCTGTTTTTTCATCGAGGTCATCATTTTCATCATCTTCTGTTTTTCTTTTCTTTAATTTATTTCTCACTTCATCACGCATGCGCAAGTCAAAATCTTTTCCTCCAGTACTCTACAAGAAAGTATAACAATATTTCTTTAAAAAAGAAAAAATGTTTGAAGACTGATTGTCCACTTTGTCCTCTCACTCTAGTACCAATCTCTTTACCCAAACGAACCGTATTGTGCGTTGATCATTTTGAAACTTCAACATTCCTCCATGGCACCTCCCTTCCCCCACCCGGCATTTGAACTTCTGAAAATTAAAGCGCTCAAATTCCCGCCTCACTAGGGGCCACAAAGCCGGTCAAATTCCCTACCCACAAGTGCTTGTGTATATTAGGTATACCCCTAAACTATAGCTTATTTTGCAGTTCTCAACATCTTCATTAACGTGAGAGCTGTCTTCAGACCCACAACTTCTGGGGAAAAAAGTTGAAAAGTTATAGCGGTGGTCAACCATATCACATATGGGAGGGGGTTTAAAGAATTTTTTCCTTTACATGAGTAGATCTTCACAAGACCATCTTGGTGTCAAAAATTCATATAAATCTGTCAAATATTGACAGAGTTATGGCTTTACCTGCCAATTGGCACTCTTAGGGATTAAAGGGTTAACACTCTCGCAAAGGTTCTGAAACTGGAACAAATGCCCTATTGAAGGGGGGGGGGGGGGGGTTGGTGCAGTGGTGAGAGCTCTTGCCTCCTACCAAAGTGGTCTGGGTTCGATTCCTCATCACATGTGGATTAAGTTTCTGGTTACTGTCCTTACTCCAAGATGTTATTTTCCAGGCACTTTGATTTTCCCTTCTCCTCAAAACCCAATACTGTATTTCTAAGTTGTAATGGGGCCTGGAGTGTCCGAAGGTGACTTATTCATTTTTCAATTTATACATGGTTCAAGTCCTACTACAAGACCTTCTCTCCCCCTGTACACCCAGAAGTGGGTAATAGGATGCCGTTATGAAAAGAAAAAATTTAAACTTCTTCGGTGGTAGGGGAGGGGGGGGGGAGGGGAGGTACATGGAGAGGGGGCATGGTTGCAATAGGAACTGATCCATTAATAATTTGTTTACATTGTCATGATTTTTCAAGTCTTTTATCTGGGTTAAAGTACACATGTGGTTTACAAAAGAAATGTGAGGGGATTACATCTGGGCCCAGTTGTTCAAAGCCCAATTAAGCTAATCCTGGATTAACGGGAACTTTGATGCCAGTGTAGTTACAAACCAATGAAGATTCTTCAAAAAGATTTTTAGTCTCTCAGTTTTGACTTAGACTTTTCTTTACTATTATCTTAAAATTAGATTTTAAAAACATTTTGAATGAGCAAGATGAAAACCTCGGTTAACTTTTAATCGTGGATTAGCCTTAATCAGCATACAAACAACTGGGCCCAGGGAAGTAAAAATATAATGCACATAACGTCCACTCCCATCCCCTCCCTTACAAATACCTCCTCATCGCTGTCATCATCTGAGTCAACTTGCTTGGATTTCTTCTTTTCCTAAGCAAAAGGACAGAATATCTAAAATTTGGATTCACAATAAAAATTCTTGCTAAGGGACCAGTTAAGTCAACTCTCATTGAGCAGATTCTGTGTCCTTCACTGGAAAGTTCAAGGGGGAGGTTGTTGAAAGCCAAACGATTTAAAGGCAAGCTAAATTCAAATTTCTAGATGGGTGGGGTGGCGTCCAATGATGAAAATTGAAATGAAGATAGTTAAAATTCACGCTGTGGTACCCCTTAGAGTGCTAAAATCTAAAATTTACTTCTCTCAGAGGACTACGTTCATGAAACAGAACTCTGCTATCATTCAGGACTTCTTTTCAAAATTTTCAGCGCTCACTCCATCACTTTAACGTGGGAGTCTTTTCCTCGGATAAAGGCTACAAGTGCAATTATCACACCATGAAGTAAAATATTATGTTTAAAACATGAGCAGCAGTGTTTTATTGGGATTTAAAACCACGAGGTGCAGCCACACGTGCTGTGAGTTTTTTGAACAGCTTTAGAAAACATTCCTGGAAAAGAGTGTGTCAAGAGAGTTCAGACATATATAAACAATGATGCTTTTGTGAACGTTGGAAATTACCATACAAGAAAAACATTAAACATCGCATACTAATAAGGAGGAGGTTTTTCGGATATAGAACCAATGCACATGATGTTTTATTGACCATTTGATAAGTCAATCGGCTTATGAATTATTAATAAGTTTTTGAAGTTGGTAGAAGTGTTACATTAACCCCCCACTCCACCACCACCACATACTCAGAACAGCTATAGGGCAGGAGCATTGAATCCCCGGGATGCCCATACAACAAATTGTAAGCATAATTAATTGTTGCTGGTACAAAATTTTAAATCTAGGTAGAGGGAAGCAATGTAGGACTGCAAAAAGAATGTGAATAAATAACAAAATTATCATCGGTACAGCCTCTTTATTTCCTGTCAGCACTCTAATGTTACAGCTAGCAATAACAAAATAATTCGAAGTCTATCAAAATGTGATCAACCATATCATTCAGTTGTAGTATATGGACCAAAAATACAAGATTGCCAACAATACAAGTCATATGTAGCTTACAAAAGTACATCTATTAATCCTTTTAACCCTAACAGTGATCAGCATCAAATTTCTCCTTGTAATATTAATGCCTATTCAACCTTTGAGGTCATGAGAATTAAGGATATGATCCCCCAAGTGAACTTTTCTCGATATTTTAAAAACTTCTCCCCACTACTTTTATAAGAAAAGTATATAGACAGGATAGGAGAATTTATTCTCTGATATTACGGATTAAGGGGCTAAGCTATAAAATCAGACTTTAGAAATTATTATTAAAAACTGTTACCCTAAAACATCAGTCGTCTCATAACTAAAATTCTAACAATTTAAAATGCTAACAACTTAATCCATTACATTGTTTAGAGATAAAATTACAATCATTTTTATCTTTGGCAAGCTAGGATATCTACATAAAAATCTGTCTAAAGTTCATCAAACAGGCATTAAACTTTTTGCTCCTAAAGACTATAACTTCAACAGATAATATGAAACCTTCAAACATTTCCACTTAGGAGCAACACTAAACTCTTTTTCAACTGTGAGAACCATTTATTCTCTACAAAGAAAAATAACCTACGGATGTACTGCTCAGTAGCTTTCCTCAATGTTAAGGACAGTTGAGGATTTTGTCTACAGATGTTTCTAAAGGCATTTAAACACTTTAATACTACACTTGTTTAACAAACAACCGACCTAAAAGCTTGGAGACCCTTACAAGCCATCCTTACAAGTAAGAAATAGGGATTACACCACCCCAGTGAAAGAAAACATTTTGTCCCACACTACTGGTGTGCCACAACTGCTCTAACAACAACAATAAAAGTAACAAACCTTTTATTTTTACAATGTCATGCAAATTGCAGTTTTGTGTGTTCCTCACAAAAACAAAAAATCATCTTGAATTCACAAATCAACTAATCATATCAAATTTAGTGAAATTACAAAGTTTCCTAAAAACCCCATGCAAACTTGGAGATATACAACAAATCAAAAATCCTTTAGGATTAAATGCAATTACGTCTTCACAGAAAACCCAAATGTTCGAATTTTTTACGTTTGGAAGCACAAAAATCACAGCAATTCCAATTAAATTGCGATGGCTGGCAGGTATGCATGCTGATTGACTGTCTCACTATATTTTGACTTGAACAAAGACCATGCTCTAATTGACCTTTAAAAAAACTTACTGAACCTACAAAATTTTTTTCCCTCACTGAACACAACAACATTTAAAAGCAGAGTGGTTCCCAGAAGGCAAAACATTGACATGATCCTCAGACAAACGAGCCACCTCATCTAACTCCTCCCAAACCTCTCCACTGTATTTTCTGGGCACCTCTTCAACAAACTCAACCATGCAATGCCCTGGCACTGCATTACTTAAGTTAAACTGAGAATGAGTCTCTAAGGCATCATATAATTTCAATGTCAGTAAAAACATTGGTGTCTGGCAAGGATCGGGTCTTGGAAAAAACTCGTTTGACCTTTCCCGCTCAGATGATGCATACTTTATAGCCTCATCTGAAACACTAGGAATAGCACTGGTTTGCAATGAATCACGTATTGTTTCAATTTTTGTTCCCTCCTCCAGAGTTAAAATCTCTTTAAAGTGCTTCTGTGTTGCGATCCCGACAACCTTTAATTGACCTTCGACCCAGCAAAGGACTGGGTCACCAGAATTACCAGGATTGAGAGAACAATTTAAAACAGCCATTGTATGACCTGATGAACACAAATGATTGAAAGTTTCCTCAAAACCAGAAACATAACCATTTACAAAAACAGCACTGTTGCCTTTGTGACTCATGGGATAGCCAAATGAAAAAATTTGCATCCCTGGTAACAAGGAGTGGTCTGACAATTGTAATGGGCAAATTCCATTTTCCTTTAAGTTAAGGCCTCTGCAGTAAAGCAAGGCCAAATCTTTAAGTGTATCATAGTGGATGATCTCACAAGGGAGCTCTCCAATGGCTACATTAGAAATAAAAATCTCCTTTCTGTCATCATTCTCGTCAGTTAGGTCATTCACCACATTAACCTTCTGCTCTGCCTCACTGTGTGAGTGTCCCTGCAACTCAGACTTGCCTCCCATAGTGTTATCATTGATTGCATCTTCAATGACGTGCTTGTTAGTTATAATGAAGTGATCATGAATAATGAAACCAGAACCATGCTCAATTTCAATCTTCTTAGTAGCTTCAGCATACTCTTCTTCAATATCAGCCCTCTCTTGATCTGCCCTTTCATTCGTGCATTTAGACTCAGGATCTTCATCAGCAAGGTACCTTTCAAGAAACTTTTTTCCATCAAAGTAATCAATTGCATTTTTAATTTCCAAAATGTTGTATGTCAGCTGGGTCTTTGGGGTCCCATCTTTCTCTTCTTTGGTAGGGAATATGTCTGTGTCATATGGATGAGTGCCTGCAAAGCACTCTCTCACACGGCGTTCTGCCTCATTTCGCGAATATTTATGCAATCGTTTTTTGGCTTTCTGATACTTCTTTGAAATAGCATCCCTTTCTGCTTGAACTGCCTTCTCTGATTCAGTTAGTTCATCTTTCTTGAGAGTCCTCACTGTGCTGTGTTCTTCTTCTTGGTCAAGATGCACAAGCATTCTGTGAATATCAAAAATGTCATACACTTGGTTGCTGTTTGGGTCCTTGGCTACATCTTCTATATATGGAAAGACTTCTCTGCCACGCACTCATAATCCACTAGTGGGAAAGCAATTTTTCATATTCTGCTCTGCTTCGCTCTTAGAATACCTGTGTAACCGATGTTTAGCTTCTTGATACTCCTCTTCTATTCCACGTCTATATGCATCAATTGACCTGTTCAGTTCATAACACCCAGGTCCTTCACCTTCTGAATATTTCTGAAGAAGCTTCCGTTCATCCAAACATTGAATTGCTTTGTCAATATCAGAGATGTTATAAATGGGAGAGATCACTTGATTGCCATCTTTTTTAATGGGAAGTACATCTACACCTGGAGGAAAGGAAATCCCAGGATAGCAATCCTTGACTCGTTTCTCTGCTTCACTTCGAGAATATTCTCTCTTCTCATTGGATTTCAACTCTTTTTTAACATTCTTCCTCAGTTCATTGTCTTTCTTCCACCATTCATCATTACGGTGATCACGACCCTGGAAAAACAGTCCTCCAAAAACACTTGTTTCATCCCAATGAACAAGAGCATCATGAATTTCGATAATGCTATAAGGCTTATTTGGACTATGTTTATGCTCGACTTCAAGCAAACCTACATCCCCAGCAAAGCTTCCAGCAAAGCAATCCCTCACTCGGCGCTGCGCAACAATCCAGGAATATTGACATTGTTTATCTCGGTTACCAGCAGCTTTCTTGCATGCACTTTCAACAACAGCTCTCCTGTTGTCAATCAACTCTTTCATTTCATCATACCTGGGTCCAGGATTTGGGTATCTTTCAGCAAACGCCATTTTGTCAAAGCTAACAAGTCCATTGTGGATATCAATGATGTCATAACGTTTCTCTGTATTTGGTTTCCCATATTCATCGAACTCAGTGGGAAGCATGCTGTGTCGTATATGGTCATATGGTAACCATCCACGTCCGAAGGGACCAGGCAACAAACCCCCATAGCATCTACGTAATCGTTTTAAAGCTTTATCCCAAAAATCTTTCTGTAAGTTCTCTGGTCTTCCATGAATCTTGACCTTCACACAACCTTCTAGAACCTTTCTTCCTTCATCGCCTAACACATCGCTGTAGCAATGCATGGCTTTGTGGTCCTATAGTTTTCTTCTAAATATGTTTGACAAGAATGGTCAAGAAGACAGTACTGCATCAGCCGCGCATTACAGACACTTTGCCAAGCCAATGATGTCTTGATTAGCAACCAAACTTTTTACGACAAGTGTCGCCACTCAAAAACAAGTGGTGCAATAGCCAGGTAACCAGGCCTAACGGTAAAATTTTCAAGAAAATTGGATTGGACTTCCGCAGTATGACATCCGGTTAGCGAGACAGCTTTCCATTTAGCCTAAAATCTCGGTTTATATTACCAGAATCGTCGGTTTCAAGGCGGCTTCTTCTTCTCCTTCTTCTTCTTCTTTTTTTTTTTTTTCGTTCAAGCGAACTCTTCTACATTAGAATTAGAAACACTGGTCAACATTTAGCTACATTTCTGCGCGTTCTTCCTCCGGCAGGTCTTGCTTCATCCTCGGACAGCCAGTCGGGAGGAAGGGACTTTCAACTGAGAAAGTTTTCTTTTAATAAACTTTCGCCCAAAAGCTGTCGCCCGCGAAAGTCCCTTCCACCCAACTAGCTGTCCCTGGATCTCCAAGGATGGTCTTGCCTGATGACAACATTCTAAAATGAAGCATTGGCGATGTGACGTTTGCTGTTGCAACAAAACATCCGTCCAATGTTAAGCAAGGATTGGAATAATATGGGACTGATTGTTTTCCATCCAATGCCAATACTGGCCAAATATTGTGAGACTCATATCGGAAATGATTTTGGCTTTTTATTATGCATTGTTAAAGTTCATCACCATGAAGGAAGCAAAACTTTGCAATTGTCTGCGCTGTGAGTTATACGGTCACTTACTACAACTCACTCTATGAGAATTTAACTTAAACTTTTACTTGATAAAGGTAAGCACTCGTTTCCATATCTCCAATTGCCCTCCCTCTCTTCAAGTTTTCATACACGAAGTATATATCACACTTACAATTTTTGTTAAGATAGAAGAAGAAGTTTCATAAATAGAGCGGGATTCGAACCCCGGCTGTCAGGACACCAGGCAGTGACCTAATCCACTAGTCCACCGATGACATGCCAGAATCTGGAATTTTTTGGCTAGATATCCCAACCCACCATATAAATGCTAACCCTAACCCTAACCCTAAGCTAAATTAAGCTAACCGGGGAGCTATTTAAGCTAACCGGAGTGCTATTTAAGCCTACCGGAGTGCTATTTAGGCTAACCTGAGCCTACTTCATGTAATGTTAAGGAAATGTCCAAGGGCAGTTTGAGGTATGGAAACAAGTCTTTACCCTTGATAAAAGGGCATTTAGATTGTAAATTCATATGACAACATATGACGTCATCACTTCCCGCTGCAAACCCCAAAGGAAACATCTTTGGGTGTACCATCTATCCTCCTGGCCTCATTGTCAAACCTTTTATACTTGCGAAGTTATGGAGGGGGTGGAATCTGCACTCCCAACCCACCCCCCTCAGAAGACAAAAAAAGCCCAGTCTAGATAGGCTTCAATTACACTGAGAATTGAATCCCAGGGGCATCATGCAGTTTCATATCATATAGGTGGCTTGCAACAAAACCCTGGAGATGCAAAAGACAATGGCATGGTGGCCATGTTGGATGACAAAATAAAAGGTTCTGTCACCCAGCATGGCTGCCACACCAGTCTTTTCGCATCTCCAGGGATTGGTTGTAAACCACCTACACCGCATCTACAATGAAATGCTTTAAAAAAGCAGTAATTATTAAAAGGTCATGAATTATGAACCCAGAACCATGACTAATTTTAACTTTCTTTTTGCTTTGCTTTTATACTCATCTTGAATGTTTGCTCAATCGTGATTGCCTACATCTGGATCCTTATCAAGTAGCTTTGTTTTTATTTAATAAATATCAAAAAATCAACTGCATTTTTTGTCAAAAATGTCACAGTTTTGTTGGATCTTTTCTGCTCTTTGTTTCTGCACCTGTTGATTTCTTGTGCAAGAATCATGATTTGCTTCCATCTGGATACTATATATCAGAAACCAAATGATTATGTCTATCTTTTTTTTATGAATTAACAGTCAAAGATTTGGAGGCAGGGGATCTGTCACACTATAATAAATAAATTTATTCAACAGTCACTCTTACTCTAAGCTAGTTACAAGTATATTTGTTCCAAAGCATGGCATCTCTAAACAATAAAAACTGCATTTTTAATTATTTGAAACCTCTAAAAGTATTTTATGAAGACATTTAAATACAATGGGAAAATGCATTTCTAATGTCATTGTCTGGTGTTAAATTATTATTCAAGCTCCTAATAATATTTAACCTCCTTCAAAATGGCACATTTACATTGTTTAAGGTCTATCAATTAGGCATTAATCTAAGACATTATTTTATCCCCAAAATATTGCTATCACTAGTAAACAAATTCACAGCTATTAAACATTTCCAAAAAGGAAAATAAAGCATTTACTATCATAACACAGGAAACACACACACACAAAAAAGAGCTGCTCGGTATAAACTTTCATTTGAACCACTCTTCACAGCATAATAAACAGCACCACAGGAAAGTAAGTAAGTAAGTGAACTTTATTTAGACAGGGTGGCCCAATCAGCTACGGGGCTGTTATCCTGAGGGGCCCTGTATACACCTAAAATAATTATTATTATGGTATGAGAGGTATCATTTGAAGTTTCACACTTGAGGATTTCATCCACAGACTCAAAAGTTAGAATCACCTTGAACAGCATAATAAACAGCACCACAGGAAAGTACTTCTTAGTAGCTTTCATTTGAATGGTCACACTTTAGAATTTCATCCACAGACTCAAAAGTTAGAACCACCTTGTGCAACATTATAAACAGTACCACAGGAAAGTACCGCTCAGTAACTTTCATTTGAATGGTCACACTTTAGAATTTCATCCACAGACTCAAAAGTTAGAACCACCTCATACAGCATAATAAACAGAACCACAGGGAAGTACTGCTCAGTAACTTTCATTTGAATGGTCACACTTTAGAATTTTATCCAAAGACTCTTGAAAAAGTTAGCACCACCTTGTACAGCAAAACAAACAGCACCACAGGGAAGTACTGCCAGTGCTTTCATTTGAATCTATATGCAAAATGTTTGCCTCCTAGGTTTCTGAAATTATAACCATATTTACATCACTAAAATAATATTTTGGATCAAGTTATTATAAAATACTACATTGTACACTTGTTCAAACATACCAGTGATCACACAGTTGGGCTACCAACTGACAAATAAATTGTGCAGTTTCAGAAAATATCCATACTCCCCCCCATGGAAGGTTTTTGTTTTGCACCTCCCTCTCCCCAGGAAATTCCAGTTAAACTGTACTTTGCTTCTAAAATTTTGGCTTTAAGACACCCTTCCTGTCATAAGACTCGAGTCGAAAAGCGACGAGCGAGCGAGCTATTCCAAAGTTCAATGTATAAAGTTCTAATGAGCATGCGTGTCACGCGTCATGCATAACATCCTAACGTGACATCTCCTCTTCTACGACAGTTCGAAAATAAACGAGGTTCAAACAGTCCAAAGTTTTTGGGCGTGTAACTACAAAATCACCCAAAGGTTCTTTTAGTTTAAACTTGTAGTCAGTTTGACGGTATCACTATACAGTTTCAATAAGACGCTGTGGTGGTCTTCGGACCCGTAGACTTCTTCTGACGGGTTGAATCGTTTTGCGGGATAACAGGCTGTGATTCCATCTCTGGCGTTTCGATACCAGCATCAGCGTTTGGTTGCATACAAGGATTTGACTCATCACTGGCTACTGCTTCCCATGCTGGGCTTGGGGCTGGCGATGCCTCTTCCTTGGTCGGCTGAAGATGGAAGCGGTTTCGACGCATCTGCGTTACATCTGGGGTCACCACCATGTACGAACGAAGAGTCTGGTGTTGTTGGACGACCACCGCAGGTGTCCAATCCCGTCCCCGCTTCATTCGCACAGGTTCGCCTTCGTGTAGTTTGGAAAGTGGCCGAGTGCCACGGTCATAGAACGCTTTCTGACGTTGTTGACGTGTCAACAGATTGTGACGAATCTGAGAAGTAGACCTGGGCTGCGGTTCAAGTTCGGAAGTTGGCAGTCGTGTTCTAAGCTTTCTACTCATAAGTAGTTCTGCTGGGGATTCATCCATTCTGCTGATAGGGGAATTACGGAACTCTAATAACGCGAGGAATGCATCCTGTTTGGACTCATCAGCTTTCCTTAGTAACTGCTTAACGGTCTGCACGTTTCTTTCCACGAGACCATTAGCCTTTGGGTAGTGTGGACTTGAGGTTACCACTTCTATCTCCCACTTGCTGACAAAGTCCTTAACATTCGCACTGTTGAAAGGCATGTTGTCTGCGATTAGCCTCTCAGGGATTCCATGACGTACAAACATATCTTTCATTGCCAGGATAACTGCTTCACTATTCATACTGGAAAGGCGAGCTACTTCAGGATACTTTGAGAAATAGTCAACTACAAGCAGGTAGTCTCTCCCGTTATAGTAGAAAATGTCTGCTGCAACTGTCGCCCAGGGTCTCTCAGGGACCTCTTGAGGAATCAAAGGCTCTCTCTGGTTGCTTCGGTGGTGTTGCTGACAGGTACTGCACTTGGATACCAACTCGTCAATTGCGCTATTGATACCTGGCCAAAACACTGCTCCTCTGGCTCGCGCTTTGCACTTCTCTATTCCCAAGTGAGCGGCGTGTATGCGTTGTAGGATTTCGGGTCGCAGGCTGTGGGGAACAATTATGCGATCACCCTTGAACATTAAACCCTCATAGCAGCTTATTTCATCTCTGTAGTTCCAGTAAGGTCTTGTCTCAACTGGTGTCTCTACCTTGGTCTGCGGCCAGCCACTCATGACAACTTTCTGCAACTGTTGAAGTTCAGGGTCACTCTTAGTCTCGTCCCTCAACTTGTAAAACATCATCTCAGACATCTGTCCAGAGTCCAGGACATGAATTTCAAACTCATCAGGTTGGTCTGTAGCTTTGCTGGGTAAGTATGCTCTGGAGAGCGACTATCAGCTAAAATCAGTTGGCTACCAGGTAGGTACTTAACATTAACTGCATAAGGCTTGATCCTGAGAATCATCCTTTGAAGACGGAGGGGTGCTTGATGAATGGGCTTCTTCAGGATTGCTTCCAACGGTTTGTGATCACTTTCAACTGTAATCTCTCGTTGCCCATACAAATAATCATGAAAGAGTTCACAGCCAAAGACAATGGCCAGCATTTCTTTTTCCATCTGCGCATAATTTTCCTGGCTTGGAGTCAGGGCTTTAGATGCGTAAGCAACTGGGCGGTCATTTTGCAGAAGGACTGCACCAACACCTTTTGAGCTTGCATCAACAGACAGGGTCACTGGTTCTTTTGGATCAAAGAACTTGAGGACTGGAGCTGACGAGATTGCAGTTTTCAGGCTTGTAAATGCGTCATCTTCTACTTGTCCCCAGGACCATTCAACATCTTTCTGGAGTAGCTGGCGGAGTGGAGCGCTCTTCTGAGACATGTTTGGGATGAACTTAGATAAATAGGTGACCACACCCAGGAACCTCTGTAAGCCTTCTCGATTGGCTGGGGTTGGCATAGCAAGGACTGCTTCAACTTTCTTAGGGTCTGGTTTGACACCATCTGCACTTAACACGTGGCCCACATAATGAACTGCGGATACTCGAAAATGGCATTTCTCCCTGTTAAGCTTGACGTTACGCTCACAACAGCGGTCCAACAACTGTCTAAGCCTCTCATCATGCTGCTCCACATCTTCCCCCCACACAACAAGATCATCCACAATTACCTTAACACTGTCAATGTCCTGAAACAAATGGGACATAACATTCTGGAACACCTCTGGGGCCGATGCTATCCCAAAGGGCAAACGTGTGTAACTATACCGGCCAAATGGGGTGTTAAAGGTAGCTAGCTTGCTACTGTCCTTGGCTAGTTTAACCTGCCAAAAGCCATGGTTAACATCAAGGACACTGAACACTTTTGCACTGGGCATCCTGCTAATCACAGTTTCCACGGTCTGCATGGGAAAGTGTTCCCGCCTGATGGCACGATTGAGGTCGCTAGGATCTATGCACACTCTGACCTTGTTATTCTTCTTCTTGACAACCACAAGACTGTGTACCCAGGCGGTGGGCTCTGTACATTTCTTAATGACTCCCAGCTTCTCCATTCTTGAAGCTCCTCTTTAAGAGGCTTGCGAAGGGCCACAGGAACCCGACAGGGAGGGTGCACAACAGGGGTGGTGTTGGGATCAATTTGAATTTTGTGCTGGACGCCTGTAATCTCACCCAGGCCCTCAAACACGTCTGCATACTCGGATTCTAGGTTCTCTTCTTCAAGGCGGTAAATTCTCTTTATCAGGCCTAAATCAAGACAGGACTTCAGTCCAAGAATGGATGGTAGATCTTGCTCAACAAGTATGAAGTCCATCACTGTGAATTTTCCTCTGTACTCGCAAGTTAGGCTAACCTTGCCGCTGGGTGTGATTCGACGTCCGTCATACACTTTCAGCTTGGCTTTGCAATGGCGGGACTGTTTGGGATCCACTGGAAGTCGATCGAGCAGCGACTTGGAAATGACATTACAATCAGCCCCCGAATCTATTTTGAAAGTCAGATTTGTATCAGCGATCTTGAGTGAGACGTGCCACTCATCTTGAGAAGGGCATTCATCATTGGACTCCACTGCGAAGGTCAGTAAATCGGCTTCGTTATCACTGCCCTCCGATTCAGTGACTGCGTGCACTGTTTTCCCGCCAAAATCCCGCAGTCTCTTTCGGCAAACATTCGCAAAATGATCCTTCTTCTTGCAGTAATCACATATTTTGCCGAAAGCAGGGCAACATCCCCACGAGTGAGAAGAACCACAAAACGTGCACTTTCCTTTTTGTGAGCCCGAACCTGGTCTCGGTCGACGCGAAGGATTTTTCTTCTGTCTGTCACCGCCGCCTGCTCGAATTTCATTCACGGTTGGATTTTCAATGTTTTGCTCCTTTGGGCCCATCACTTTTATCTGTTCTTTGGAAGCCTCGGACGATCTTGCCATAGAAATTGCTTTTTCCAGTGTAAGCTTCTCCTCCCTCAGTAATCGTTCCTTAACTTGTAGATCTCGTATACTAAAGACGAACTTGTCTCGCAGCATGTCATCAACCGGCGGCGGGTACTCGCAAGATTTCACCTTGTTTTTCAAACGTGTCACGAACTGATCTACGGTTTCGGAATCTTTCTGTGTTGTCTGCCAAAACTGATGTCTCTCAAACACTACGTTCTTTCTGGGGTTACAGTACTGTTCAAATTTCTCAAGGACTTTGTCCAGCTTATTCTTGTCGCCTTCGGCAAACTGAAATGTGTTGAAGACCTCAATGTCGTCTTCTCCTGCAAAGTTTAACAATATAGCAATCTTGACCTCATCGCCTTTCTTTTCGCTTCCCGAAGCAGTTATGTAGATATCAAACTGTTGTTTAAATCTCCGCCAATTTTCTGTGTTTCCGTCGAAACTCAAAGCGCTAGGCTTGTGAAAACTATCCATGTTTTACTCTCTGACACCATGTCATAAGACTCGAGTCGAAAAGCGACAAGCGAGCGAGCTATTCCAAAGTTCAATGTATAAAGTTCTAATGAGCATGCGTGTCACGCGTCACGCATAACATCCTAACATGACACCTCCCTCCCCTAGGAATTTCTGAAATGATTATCTATGGGGTGGGTATGGGTTTTTTTCTGGAACTATGAAAAATGCACCGAGCAAAGAGCATGTAAGTCCAACATTTTTCTCTTTACTGAACACAACATTTAGAAGCAGAGTGGTGACCTGCAGGCAAAACACTACTATGCTCCTTAGAAGACTCAACTATTTCAGCCAACTCTTCTTTACTCTCTCCCTGGTATTTGCTGATGGAATCCTTGATGAAATCAATAACACAATGCCCTGGCACTGCATTACTCAAGTTAAACTGAGAATGAGTTTCCAAGGCATCATACAGTTTTAATGTCAGTAAATTCATTTTTGTCTCATCACTTTCCACTTGTTGATACTGCCATAAATACTTAGACTTGGCAATAGAGCTGGTTTGCAATCTTTTCCGAATTCTTTCAATTTCCCCTCTCTCTTCAAGAGTTAGAATCTCTTTGAAGTGCTTCTGTCTTGCAACACCAACAACCTTCAATTGACCAATGACCCAACAGAGTATTGGGCCCCCAGAGTTGCCGGAGTTAAGTGAACAATTAAGTACTGTCATTGTGTCACCTGAAAAAGTTTTCTTGGAACCAGAAACATTCCCATTTATAAACAGGGCTGTCTCTTCGGTGTGACTCATGGGAAAACCAAAAGCAAAAATTTGCATTCCTGGTAACAAGGGCTGGTCAGAAAACTGCAATGGAAAAATTCCGCTTTGCTTTAGATTGAGCTCTTGGCAATAAAGCAAGGCCAAATCTTTACCAGCATCATAGTGAGCAACCTCACAAGGAAGCTCTCCAATGGCTGCATTTGAAATACCAATCTTCATGGTATTATCGCACACTACATCTTCAACAACATGCTTATTGGTAATAATGAAATGATCATGAACAATGAACCCAGAACCATGTTCAATTTCCACCTTCTTTGTGGCTTCTTCATACTCTTCTTCAATGTTAGCTCTCTTTTCATCCACCCGTGAATTCTTTTCTTTTGAGTCAGGTTGTTTCTCATCAAGGTACTTTTCACGAAGCACCTTAAGATCAAAATAATCAACTGCCTTTTTAATGTCAAAAATGTCATAAGTTTGTTGGGTCTTTGGAATCCCATTTTCCTCTTCTTTGGTAGGGAAAACATCTGTGTCCCCTATAAATGTATGAGCAAAACAATCTCTCACTCGACGTGTGGCCTCACTCCATGAACATCCACCCAATCTTCTTTTGCTTTGCTGATACTCTTCTTCTAACGCATCAATTTTTTCTCTGACTGACTTTATCAAATCGCGGGAAACTCGTACACATTGGGGTCTACCCTTAATGCGAGACATTTCTTGAAAATGAAGATACATTTTGTGTATATCAAAAATGTCATATGTTTGTTTGAGGTCTTGAACCCTTTGAATCCTCATTTCAACATTCTTCAAAGAAAATATTGTTTCTTCTTCATCCAAGCTATTTAAAAAACAATCTCTCACCCTCTGCTCTGCCTCATCTGGCGAATACCTACGTAATTTCAATTTTGCTTCCTCATATTCTTTTTTAACACCAGCAATGTTTTCTTCAATTAACTTCTTCAGTTCACCAAGCCCAGGTCCTCCATCTTCTGGGTATTTTTGAAGACGCTTTTTCTCGTCATAACATTGAATTGCTTCGTGAATATCAAAAATTGTGAAAGTTATCAGACGATTGCCATCTTTCTTAATGGGCAATATATCTTCTCCTTCTGGAAAGGGACAGAAATAACAATCACGCACACGCAGCTCTGCTTCACCTTTGGTATATTCTTTCACATCTTTACAATCAGGACTGGAAAGGGCTTGCTCATATTCCTTTTCAATGGCGCCCCTCCGTTTATCCATATCTTTTCCTTCTCTTTCGGAAAGATCTCCATACCATTCACGCGGGTAACTTGGAACATTACTCGGTTCATTGTAGCGAACAACAGCATCATAAATGTCAATAATACTGTAAGGTTCATATACATCATACCCAAACCTTTCAGATTGAAGAAGGTCTGCATCATCAGCAAAGTTTCCAGCAAAGCAATCGCGCACTCGCCGCTGTGCAACAATCCAGGAATATTGGCGACGTGCATCTGGGTCAGCAGTGGCTTCTTCGCACTCTCTGTTGACGTCAATTCTTCGCTTGTCTATCAATTCCTTCATTTCTTTATACCTGGGTCCCGGTTTTGGGTATTTCTCAACATAAGCCTTTTTGTCAAACCTTTCAAGAGCATCATGGATTTCAATAATGTCATAAGTTGTTTCTTCGCCTAATTTAGTGGGAAGCAAGAGCTCATCCGTGCTTAACCACGGGCCCTGTGGAAACCGTCCAGCATAGCAATCCTGCAAGCGAGCGAAAGCAGCATATCTGTTATATCTGCGTGTGCTTTCTGCCCCATAGATCTTGACCTTCACACAAGCATCAAGAGCCTTTCTTCCCTCTTCGCCTAATACATCGCCGTTAGTGTACATGCCTTCAAATATTCAAAGTTTGTTGATGTCGTAACAGAAGCCCAAATATCAACAGAAGTACTACTTTTTACCACACCAAGTATAGTTTAACCTGTGTTCTTCCTAAATCCTGGAGAAAAGAAGAAAAACTAAAACCAAAACATTCCTTCGCTGCAAGCTTTATCTTCCTTGTTTTGACTTCGATTCGATGGTCAATAGCTAGGTAACCAGGCAAAAGGAAGTAAAACGGAAGTAAGAATGACACTTCCGGTTTTTCCAAAGAGGCTCAAGAAAAACACAGCACTTCACATGACATTTTTTCCTTTTTTTTTTTTCTAAAAAGAAATAATCACTGATGGGAAAAACTGGTGTATTTTTGAGGGATGGTGAAATTTTTTTTTTTGAATGTGTGCTTTCGTAATCTAGGACGGTGCTTACTAATAAAGAAGTATTGCTGTGTGGTTTATGACTATGCCGGGAAAGCAGACCTTAGCAAGGGCTATTGAAATCCAAACAAAAAAAAAAAAAAGAAAATTAATTGAAATTCCAAATTGAAGCTTTACTATCTCTGAAAAATGCATGGTTACACCAAATTTTCTTTTTGGATAACAAGAGCACTTGGTAAGTTCTTTTTTCTTCGCATCGTTTTAAGACGCACAAAGATATCCCTGTATTAGTAGGCACCACCCATAGAAAATCCGAGTATCTCGAGATGTGCAGAACGTATTCACAGTAACAAAAGTAGGCACCGCTCCCCAGGGGAGCACAGGCAACCTAATTCCCAGGGCTTCCCTCTCCCAATTAATCTGTGTAACAGGCATACTTCCTCGCTTTTTGTTGATGTCCTATGTTTAATGTTTGTTTCGCTGCTCCCAAGAGAGAAAAAACACTGAAACATTCATGTCATAGACAGTTTGGTTTTTTACTGATATTTCAAGGTGGTGTTTGTTGGCCAACACTGCGTTGCAAATGCCAAACTGAAAGTCATTCATTTTTTTTTCTTTGTATATCCCAAAGAAATAAATAGCCCCAGGCTTTGATACAGAGAAATAAAGAAATAATGTACATAATTTATGCAATATTACAAACAGTGTTCAATATTTTGGTAATAAATATTTTTACATGCAACTGACTTTCAGACTTTTTTCTGTTCTTGCATTAATAAAGACATCTGCTATATTGATCAACATGCCCTTTTCAAGTTTTCTTTCCTTTTTAACACGTAAGGGGAGTGCATATTAAACAGCCGCCAAAAAAGCCATATCATATTGAATGCTTAACTTAACACTCTCGCAAAGGGTTCTGAATCTGTAACAACTGCCCTATTGGGGGGGAGTTGCAGTGGTGAGAGCACTTGCCCCCCCCCCCCCCCCCTTCAAAGTGGCCTGGGTTTGAATCCTGGACTGATAGCAACATCACATGCGGATTAAGGTTTCAGGTTACTGTCCTTACTCCAAGATGTTATTTTCCAGGCACTTTGATTTTCCCTTTTCCTCAAAAACCAATATTTCTAAGTTGTAATGGGGCCTGGAGTGTCTGAAGGTGACTTGTTCATTTTTCAATTTATGCATGGTTTAACTCCTACTGTACGACCTTCTTTCTCCCCCCCCCCCCCCCCCCCACACCAAATCCCCAGGAAATCAGCTTGTGCAGCTTGGGGGTGGGAAATTTTGAAGCTATTTGAGGGCAGGGACAACTAATCATGCAAAGACTTATGGGATAATAATAAAGCCATATTGCACCATGCGCACCTTTCACTTCATCTTAGGTTTGTCAACTTGGCAACAATTTTTTTAACATGATGCTTCCATGAGAATGATGTATTATTCAGTAAGGACACAGGAAAACTCGGAAAAAGAAAATATGAGTGCTCCTATCAGGAGTTGAACCTAAGACCTTCTGATTACTAGTCTGGATGCTCTACCACTGAGCTACAGGAGACTTGTGGGAGCTAAGGCCATTAAACTAGGTTTATGGGACAAACATCCTGCTTACTGCTAAGATTGGAATGTCAATGAGTGGCATATGCACAATGAAAGGAAATGTAATGTAATATGTTTTTGTTGTTGTTTTATGCTTCCAAGTTAGCAGCCTCATGGGATACTGGTTACTGATCAGTAAGGATAAATTTTAAATGTCTTGATTTTTAAATCAATTTTCCCAACCAGTGAAATAAGAAATATATGGATAACAGTAAAGATTATGCCATTCAGATGTTTGCTGCATACATCTGGGTGAAGGGATTTTTATGGGCGAAAGTTTTCTTGCAGTAAACGTTAACCGACTAGCTATCCCTGGATCTCCGAGGAAGGTCTTGCTCGAAAAAGCAATTCTGAAATGAAGCAATGGTGATGCGATGTTTGCTGTCGTAACAAAATATCCGTCCAATGATAAGCAAGGATTGGAATAACATGAGACTTGTTGTTGTTTCCCATCCAATACTGGACCAATATTGTGAGATTCATATCAGAAATGATTTGGGCTTTTATTATGCATTGTCAAAGTTCATCACCACGAAGGAAGCAAAACTTTGCAATTGTTCGCACTGTGGGTTATACAGTCATTTACTACAAGTCACTATGAGAATTTAGCTCTTGGTGATGGAGCATTTAGGTTGTGTATTTTCATCACGCCATATGGCCTCATCACTTCTTGCTGCAAACCCCAAAGGAAACATCAGAAACATCTTTGGGTGTACTATCACGCCTTTATATTGTCAAAGCTTTTATACTTGCAGAGTTATGGAGGGGGTGGAATCTGCCCCCCCCCCCCCCCCCAACCCACCTCCCTCAGAAGATAAAAAAAGCCCAGTCTAGATAGGCTTCAATTACACTGAGAATGGAATTCCAGGGCATCATGCAGTTTCTATTGATATCATATAGGTGGCCTGCAACCAACCCCCGTATATACAAAAGACAATGGCATGGTGGCCATCTTGAATGACAAAACGAAAGGTTGTCACCCAGCATGGCCGCCACACCATTGTCTTTTTGCATCTCCAGGGATTGGTTGCAAACCACCTACACTGCATCAACAATGACATGCTTAGTAGTTACTGTTTTAAAATAGCTGGTCATGAATGATGAGCCCAGAACCATGACCAATTTTAACTTATTTTTGCTTTGCTTTTATACTCATCTTGAATATTTGGTCAGAATCATGATTGCCTACATCTGGATGCTTATCAAGTAGCTTTGTTTTTATTTAAAAAAAATCAAAAAATCAACTGCATTTTTTGTCAAAAATGTCACAGTTTTGTTGGATCTTTTCTGCTCTTTGTTTCTGCACCTGTTGATTTTTTGTGCAAGAATCATGATTGCTTCCATCTGGATACTATATATCAAATAGCAATATATCTATCTTTTCTTATGAATTAACAGTCAAAGATTTGGATGCAGGGGATCATAAAATTATTTAGAATTTTGTGGCATTTGCTAACAACTGTCACTCTTTCAGAAATAAATTTATTCAACAATCACTCTTACTCTAAGCTAGTTACAAATATATTTGATCCAAAGCATGGCATGTCTAAAAAATAAAAACTGCATTTCTATTTATTTGAAACCTCTAAAAGTATTTTATGAATACATTTTTAAAAATACAGTGGGAAAATGCATTTCTAATGTCAAAATGGCACATTTACATCATTTAAAAGGTCGATATCTAAGACATTATCTTATCCCCAAAATATTGCTATCACTAGTAAACAAATTCACAGCTATTAAACATTTCCAAACAGGAAAAAAAAGCATTTACTATTTAGATATCTTCTTATAGTATTTATATATCTCATTGTAATTGGTTTCTGAAAAACCATTAGTGGATGGAATCAATAAAGTTGTATTGTATTGTATTGTATTGTACTATTGTAACACAGGAAACACAAAAAAGAGCTGCTCGGTATAAGCTTTCATTTGAACCACTATGTACAGCATAATAAACAGCACCACAGGAAAGTACTGCTCAGCAGCTTTCATTTGAAGTTTCACACTTGAGGATTTCATCCACAGACTCAAAAGTTAGAATCACCTTGTGCGGCATAATAAACAGCACCAGAGGAAAGTACTTCTCAGTAGCTTTCATTATTTTTGGATCAAGTTACTATACTACCTTGTATTATTATTATTATTTGAATGGTCACAATTTAGGATTTCATCGAAAGACTCTTGAAAAAGTTCGAACCACCTTGTACAGCAAAACAAACAGCACCGCAGGAAAGAACTGCTCAGTAGCTTTCATTTGAATGGTCACACCTAAGAATTTTATCCAAAGACTCCTGAAAAAGTTAGAACCATGCACCTTGTACAGCAAACCAAACAGCACCACAGGAAAGTACTGCTCAGTGCTTTCACTTGGATCTATATGCAAAAATAATTATCTTTGCCTCCTAGGTTTCTGAAATTATAACCATATTTACATCACTAAATATTTTGGATCAAGTTACTATACTACAATATACACTTGCTCAAACATACCAGTGATCACACAGTTGGGCTAACAACTGACAAATAAATTGTGCAGTTTCAGAAAATATCCATACTCCCCCAAATGGAAGGTTTTTGTTTTGCACCCCCTCCCCCCAGGAAATTGCAGTTAAACTTCATACTTTGCTTCTAAAGTTTTGCCTTTTAAGAACCCCCTCCCTCCCCTAGGAATTTCTGATATCACCTTCTATGGGGTGGGTATGGGTTTTTTGGAACTGTGAAAATGCACTGGGCAAAGATCATGTAAGTCCAATAGTTTTCTCTTTACTGAACACAACATTCAGAAGCAGAGTGGTGACCTGCAGGCAAAACACTTCTATGATCCTTGGAAGACTCAACTATTTCAGCCAACTCTTCTTTGCCCTCTCCCTGGTATTCACTGATAGAATCCTTGACGAAATCAATCACATAATCCCCTGGCACTGCATTACTTAAATTAAACTGAGAATGAGTTTCCAAGGCATCATACAGTCTTAATGTCAGTAAATTCATTTTTGTCTCATTACTTTCCACTCTTTGATACCGATCTAAATACTTAGACTTGGCAATAGAGCTGGTTTGCAATGCTTTCCGAATATTTTCAATTTCCTCTATCTCTTCAAGTGTTAGAATCTCTTTAACATGCTTCTGTGTTGCAACACCAACAACTTTCAATTGACCAATGACCCAACAGAGTATTGGGCCCCCAGAGTTGCCAGAGTTAAGTGAACAATTAAGTACGATCATTGTGTCACCTGAAAAAGTTTCCTTGGAACCAGAAACATTCCCATTTATAAACAGAGCTGTTTCTTCCGTGTGACTCATGGGAAAACCAAAAGCAAAAATTTGCATTCCTGGTAACAAGGGCTGGTTAGAAAACTGCAATGGAGAAATTCCGGTTTGCTTTAGATTGAGCTCTTGGCAATAAAGCAAGGCCAAATCTTTACCAGCATCATAGCGAGCAACCTCACAAGGAAGCTCTCCAATGGCTGCATTTGAAATACCAATCCTCTTGGTATTATCGCACACTACATCTTCAACAACATGCTTATTGGTAATAATGAAATGATCATGAATAATGAACCCAGAACCATGTTCAATTTCCACCTTCTTTGTGGCTTCTTCATACTCTGCTTCAATTTTAGCTCTCTTTTCATCCGCCCGTGAATTCAATTCTTTCGAGTAAGGTTGTTTTTCATCACAGTACTTTTCACAAAGAACCTTATGATCAAAATAATCAATTGCCTTTTTAATGTCAAAAATGTCATAAGTTTGTTCGGTCTTTGGAATCCCATTTTCCTCTTCTTTGGTAGGGAAAATATCTGTATCCTCTAGAAGCGTACCAGCAAAGCAATCTCTCACTCGACGTGTTGCCTCCCTCCATGAACATCCACCCAATCTTCTTTTGCTTTGCTGATACTCTTTGTCCAAAGCATCCCTGTTGAGTCCGACTGACTCAGCTGTCAGTTTTGGGGAGGGTACACATTGTGTAAAGCACTCGTCCTCTTTTACGGGTCTTTCAGTAAAATGACGAAACATTTTGTGAATATCAAAAATGTCATATGTTTGGTTGAGGTCTTCAACCCTTACTTCAACATTATTCACAAGAAATATTGCTTCTTCTTCATCCAACCTATTTAAAAAACAATCTCTCATCCTCTGCTCTGCCTCATCTGGCGAATACCTACATAATTTCAATTTTGCTTCCTCATATTCTTTTTTAACACCAGCAATGTTTTCTTCAATGAACTTCTTCATTTCACCAAGCCCAGGTCCTCCATCTTCTGGGTATTTTTGAAGACGCTTTTTCTCATCATAATATTGAATTGCTTCGTGAATATCAAAAATTGTGAAAGTTTGAGTGTTTGTTGGAAGCCTATTGCCACCTTTTTTAATGGGCAATATATCTACTCCTTGTGGAAAGGACCGGAAATAACAATCCTGTACACGCCGTTCTGCTTCACATTTGGTATATTCCCTCAGATCGGTACAAGGACTGGAAAGGGCTTGCTCATATTCCTTTTCAATGGCACCCCTCCGTTTATCCATATCTTTTCCTTCTTTTTCGGAAGGACGTCCATACCATGTATCCGGGTAACTTGGAACATTACTCGGTTCATTGTAGCGAACAACAGCATCATAAATGTCAATAATGCTGTAAGGTTCATATAACTTATCCCAAGGTCTTTCAAATTGAAGAAGGTCTTTATCATCAGCAAAGTTCCCAGCAAAGCAGTCTCGCACTCGCCGCTGTGCAACAAACCAGGAATATTGGCGTCGTGCATCTGGGTCAGCAGTGGCTTCTTCGCACTCTCTGTTGACGTCAATTCTTCGCTTGTCTACCAATTCCTTCATTTCTTCATACCTGGGTCCTGGTTTTGGGTATTTCTCTACAAAAGCCATTTTGTCAAACCTTTCAAGAGCATCATGAATTTCAATAACGTCATAAGTTGGTAACGTTTCTTCACCTAATTTAGTGGGAAGCAAGAGTTCGTCCATGTTTAACCACAGGCCGCCTTCGGGATACCGTCCAGCATAGCAACCCTGCAATCGAACCGAAGCAGTGTCTATGGCATATCTGCGTGTGCTTTCTGCCCCATAAATCTTGACCTTCACACAAGCATCCAGAGCCTTTCTTCCCTCTTCACCTAAAACATCGCCGTTAGTATGCATGCCTTCAATTCCAAGTTTGTTGATGATCGACTCGTAACGGAAGCCCAAAGATCAGCAGAAGTTCCACTTTTTACCAAACCAAGTACAGTTTAACCTGTGTTCTTCCTAAATCCTTGAGGAAAGAAGAAAAACTCAAAAAGATTCCTTCGCAGCAAGCTTCGATTCAGGGTACAAGGTACAAAGGAAGTAAAACGGAAGTGAGAATGACACTTCCGGTTTTTCCAAGTACCAACAGAGGCTCAAAAAAAAAAAAAAAAAAAAAAAAAAAAAAAAGACAAAAGAAAAGAAAAATGCAGTACTTCAAATGACATTTTTTCCTTTTTTCCCTAAAAATAATTAATCACTGATGATAAAAACTGGTGTAAGCTTGAGAAATGGTGAAATTTCTTGTGTGCTTTCGTACTCCAGGACAGTGCCTGACTCTGCGGGGAAAGCAGACCTTAGAAGGGGCTCTTTCTGTAACAACAATTACAGTCAACTCTATATATAGAGAGAGAGCGATGGAACTAAAACTCACTGGAATCGCGCTAAATCTACCTAAAAACCACATAGGAGGCAAGAAATACACAAGAGAAGTAAGGTGGGTGATTTTTATTTAAAAATTCGTTCATATTTTTAGCCTCTAAAATAAACCGTTTTTCTCCCATACAAATCCTTATATTTTTCAACTGTTGCGTAGCTAGCGCTCATATTCGAGCTTGGGCTACCTGTGGCGACACAAACGAGTTTGGTTAAGGTTGATTCACAAATGTTCAAAGTGTGTATGAACAGTGCAGGATTCCGTAAGGAATATATGAAAGAGGCACAACCGGCCCGCCATGACTACATTGCACACTGTAATTAAAGTAATAAAGCACTGGTTTAAGTTTTGATGTTCGGGTATCAGTTTACATGAACTCTCTCCAAGGCGGACAGTAAATCTGGTACCAAGGGTGTCCGCCGTAGAGAGAGTTGACTGTATTCTATAAAAAAAAAAGGAAAATAAATACAGTCAACTCTCTCATAGCGACCACTTCTCGTAAGCGACCACTTCGTAAACAATCGTTTTGTTTCTCAGTCAAATACTATTTCAAAAGCTCTCTCGTAAGCAGTTGTAAGCAAACACCACTCAAATTTCCTAAGGTACCGCGACCACTTTTTTAGGCAAGAAAATTGACATATTCTTTTGTTTTCCGTTTCTTGTAAGCGACCACCCAACATAATTACGTATGATCGTTAGTAAATAAGGTACTCAGACGTGACAAAAGTTCAAATTTTAATGACGCTACCCCGGACTGTTGATTAACAAATAGATTCCATTTTGCCGTGCGTCTGTACTCTGATAACGCACAGATGACGTCAAAACGTGGTGAGAACAAAGAAGTACGCTACGAGCCGGAGGCGAGTAGCGTGACTGATGTTCCCACCACGTTTTGACGTCCTCTGTGCGTTATCAGAGTACAGACCCAAGGCAAAATGAAATCTATTTGTTTTATACAATAACCAAGACATTTCAACACATTTCGTGAGCGACATCGCGTTGCCTGAGCTGAGTCAAAAACTTTCCAACAAACTCAGTTTTAGACTACTGCACACATGCAGTTGTGATCTTCTAAATTAGAGTATAATCCGAAAGAATTTCACTAACAATATTTTCAAAACTAACCTTTATTCCAGAAGGAAATCCTGACTCCAAAATATTGCAGCATGTAAGTCGTTTCGCTGCGATTTGTAATCGATTACTCGCCATTACCGGATTTTTTATCGGCGACATATTTCGACAAATATTTGCTTCCCTTTCACGTCACAAGAAAGTTCTAGCTTTCCTATCCTGTTTCAGGTCACTCTCAGCAGTCTTTGTCCAATTTTTTATTGGGCAGTTTTCCTTTCCTGCGAAAATTTGCCTGTGTTTGTCCGCTACTCGCAAAAACAGTTTGCAAAACTTTGCTGACCAATCGCTCTGGCTGGACTCTAGACTCTGATCACGTGCGCTGGTCACACTACTCGATGACGTCAATCGTGCGTCTATACTCTAATCACACACTCCTCTAGACCAATCAAAACGCGAGTTTTACACAGTTCATTGTATAACAGATAATAATAGTGGTCTGTTCCAAGGTGTTATACAAAGTTTCATCAGAAGAGTGAATAGATTGTCCAGGCGCAATTCAACTTGAAATATGCCAGTGGTTTCAATCTTTTCCTTACGCCATGGAATAGAAATGTCATTGTCTCCGTATACGAAAATGGAACTATTTGCCTAATTTTAGCTGATAAGGTAATATTTTTATGTAATTAATTAATCAACTTAGTATTAGGCTTATTTTGCTAATCTTTCCCGTTAGCGACCATCCCCCGTAAGCGACCACTTTGTCGTGCCCCAAGGGTGGTCACTTACGAGAAAGTTGACTGTAGAAGATTCTTATCTCTGAAAAATGCAGGGTTACCCCAGATTTTCTTTTTGGATACCAAGAGCACTTGCTTAGTTCTTTTTTCTCCGCACCGTTTTAAAACGCACAAAAATATCTTTGTATTAGTAGGCAACAACCATAGGAAACCCGAGTATCTCGAGATGTGCAGAATGTATGTGCAGTGCGTAACAAAAGTAGGCACTGTCCTTGGGCTATATTTTTTACTCCTAAGAGGCGCACATGCAACCTAACTGCCAGGGCTTTCCCTTCCAAATTAGTCTGCGTAGCAGGCACATTTACTCGCATTTTGCTGATGTCCTATATTCAGTGTTTGTTTAGTTACCCCCAAGAGTAAAACATCACTGAAACATTCATGTCATAGACAGTTTGGTTTAAGAGATATTTTAAGGTGGTGTTTGTTGGTTAACACTGCACTGCAAATGCCAAACTGAAATTCACTCATCTCTTTTTTGGTGAGTAGCTAGATATCAACTTGATTTACAATTTTGAAAGCTGATCTGATTATTCACAATGCAAGAGTTTCCAACCATGGGGTAATCTTGTTATAATTTAGGAAATTCTGGGGGTTCTGTGGTTCATCAGTTAACATCTACATGTACAATAACCCTTTATGATAGTAAATATTATTGGTAAACCAAATGAAGGAGTATTAAACAGTTCAATAACAGTACACCCTCTCTAAAAGAGGCAAACTTAAATTCAATAATTTTATTATTTTCATGGACAATAAGTTAAATCCCCCCTCTTCCCTCCCCCCCCCCCAAAAAAAAAAAATAATAATAAATGAAGAAGAATTTTAGTATCAATATTTTTTTAAGTGAGAGGAAAAAAAGCATCAGAAACATAGACACTGGTAAAGAGATTAGGCAAAAGCCACAGGATTCATACTACAAAAATTAACTTGACCTCACATTTTGACAGTATCAAACCGTTGGTCTTTTGTGAATGAGTTTAAAGGGCAGGCAAAGAACAATGTTTTTGTCTCTCTTGACCAGCAAGAAGTCAGGTAGGAACTGGGTTAGTAGCGATTTCCCGATAACATTTGAGAGAATGGCAATAACATCTAGGCCTCTTTAAAACTCCTCACTTGAGGACTGGAAGAAATTGAAAGAAGGAAACTTATGGTGGTTTAGAGCCAACCTAAGCCGAATGACTACGGATACTTTCTGCCTGTTTCTGCCTTCTTGCTACGATAATATTGCGCAAAATTTGAGCCTTGATGCAGCCTGCATAACAGGCGTTAGTTTAGCTGAGGGCAAAGGACCAATTGATATCATTATTATGCATAATCTAGTCACCACTAACTTATTACCCATTCCAAGATTTTCAGGTGTTTGTTGCTCACGTGACCAGCCGATGCCAGGGTCTTTTCCTGTTCCTCCCCAATTTACAAGGGAAAAACCCTGGGAACGAGGTTGAATAAGATGCTGATTTTTGGCAAGTATGCATTTTGTATCATGCTCTTTCAAAATATCTCAACAAATCGTATAATATCTGAAATTTAGTTTTTTTGACATTATCACTTTGATTAGTACTCTATAATTTGCTTTGTACATTGGTGACACCAAAAGAAATCATTTACCTTGGCATCTGCAGCTGCGGTCTCTACAACTGGTTGTGAACTCAGTTTCGGATCATGCAAAACATCATGGCTGCTCTTCATCTTCATTGTCTGAGAAACAAAACAATATCCACCAAATAAGACTATAACATCCAAGTAAACCAAAAACATGATTGTTATGTGAATGAAATTAGAGTTTAGAAACCAATGAAGAACAGCCAGTTTTGCGAAGGGAGAACAAGCCCAGGGGGGAGAGGGAGGGGGGACTCCAAAAATAAAAGTGACAGGGGTGATCACCTTTTAGGGGTGAAAAATCGTGGTTTGGTACCCCTTAGAGTGCTAAATCTAAAATGACTTCCTTCAGAGGTATGGTGGTAGCTTTTGGGGTATTGAGCCAAAAAATATTTAAGGGAGTAAAAATATTTACGAGTGAAAGGCGTTAAAAGGAATAGTCTTTATTTCTATAAAAAATTGTCAAAGTGTCAGTTGCATGTAGTGTATTGATTCAGAGTTGGTACCTCTAAGGGGAAAAAATTGTTCAGACCACACCCACAAGACAGAATTCTGGTACCTTTTAGGGGTTCTTTACAAAAAAATTTCCCACAATTGCCCCTGTCACTCAAATATGGTAGTCCCTTCTCCCCCCAGGTCCCAGGAGACAAAGATGGAAACTGGGAGAAAAGAGATAAGAACTGAAAAGGCCTAGGTGTGTACTTCCCTACAGATGCCCTAAAGGCATGTGGCACCCCAGATGGTAGGGTTTTATAGCGCCTCGTTGTTTGGAAATTGAGTCACAGATTTGGATTTTGCCATTACAGCCTGACACTGGGTGTCAAGGCAGCAGGGCTCAGCAGTTGGGGCACTGGACTTGTAATATGTAGGTCATGGGTTCAACTCCTGCTCTAAGCAATTGCCAGAGTTGTTTACGGTTGCCCCGAGTTCAACTCCTCCACTCCTCCACTTGCAACTGTTGTAGGTTAAAACGAATACCAGGTTAAAAAGATTTCAACCTAAGTTGATTTGTATTTTCCTTTATTTTAGATTTTTAAAAATTACCCAACCTTAACAAAGGAAAATACAAATTAACCTTGGTTGAAATTATTTTAACCTGGATTGATTTTAACCTACAACATAGCCAACTGGTCCACCTCTGGACGGTTGGGATTTTTAACCTGTTCTGTTGATTTTTGGATTATGTTTCCCATCATTTGAGTGGAGTGCCTGAAAACTAGCTTGGTATGGCTAAGCATACATCCACTATAACCCTTAAAATCCAAATATCAAAGATCAAATTCTCCTATCTTGTCCCCATACTTTTCTTATAAAAGTACTGGGGAGAATTTAATAAAATACCAAGAGAATACACTGTACACCTTGTGTGACCATATCCTTAATTCTCATGACCTCAGGAATTGAACAAGCATTGATATTACAAGGAGAAATTTGATGCTGACCACTGTTAGGGCTTATTTATTAAGGGGATAAACAAAGCACTTACATTAAGATTTTTTATTGGACCTGTACCGTGTGTTGTGAACTGTGGTACGGCTTTTGTGGGATGAGATCATACAAAGGTAAGGAAATTAACCTATTGTAAATATAATATAACACAAAGGGAAGCTTAATTAGGTCTGAAAATGGGTACAGAAAAAGGAGTTTTTTGATGTTAAATTGAAACAGAATTGTGCAGTTCCAGATAAAATCCACACCCACCCGAAGGAAGGTCATTGGAAATTCCTTGGGGGAGGGGGGTCTTCAAAGCCAAAATTTTAGAAGCAAAGTATGAAGCTAAACTGGAATTTCCTGGGGGAGGGGGTTGCAGAACAAAAATGGGGGAGTATGGATATTTTCTGAAACTGCGCATTGGGAGAATCAGCAGCACTCCACCAACAAAAAAAAAAACTAACGACCGTAAAAGAATATGGAATACAATGATCACCCCTCTTCGTGAAGTGGAAGGCAAAGAGTTGAGACTTTCCCTCTCCCCCAGGGGTCACACAAACTTTCTAATAGTTTTGTTGAGTATATCACTTTGTATAATTATTTCATTTTGTAAACCCAACCTTGCTAACTGAAACCACAGTCGATTCATCTTCTTCAGCTTCTTCACCAAATGACAACAAACTGAAATTTCTGTACAAAGGAAGCAACAAGTTGTAGCAACAACAACAGCTAATGGGTAAAACAGGTCAGGTATGTACATGGACCCCAACAAAGAAATGAGGCTTGTGGGTAAGAAAACAGGACCTAAATGGGTGGTAGAAAACAAGCCTATGAAATGAGCACCCTTCTACAACCTCTATGTTTTTGCCATCTTGAATGGAAGCCTTATTATGATAACAACTTTGAACTATGTAGTACTTGCTTTTTCAAAATGAAACTCACTTCTTTCCCCCTACCCCACTCCCGAAGGGGGTACTCAGGGATATTAGCTGTGGGCAAGTATGAATGCAGCCAAATTCAGAGACACCCAGAATGTCCTACAAAGCTAAAACTTGGCCCAAAAAAGTCCAAAAGCCCAGATGGTAACCTGAAAAAGTTAGTCTAAAATAATGTCAGCCATCTCCCCCTAACCCACAGGGGACGTGAGAGAGAGAGAGAAATCTGAATTCCGAGCATTACAAATGCCATCTGGTGAGGTCACCCAGTAAGTTATGTGCCCCTGTGGATTAAGGGGAGGAGATGGCTGACATATCAGACTAGAAAAAGTTCATTGTTGTGTGCATAAAACCCCAAAACAATCCCTGCCAACATTGTCCTTCACACAAAACTTCGAAAAAGTCAAACCTAAACAAGTCTGCAATCGTTAATTTTAAGCTTAAAGGCTTGATCTTTGCACCTCCCTGTCTCTAACACAAGTAAATGAGCACCCAGGCTCCTCTACTTCTCTAGTAAAGGTATAGAATGGTCCTTGAAAAATGATGGGTCACGGCAAATTTTCCGCAAGTCTCGAAATCTCAGCATCTCAAACTAGAGTCTTGGTATCTCGAGCTTGTAAAAAATAAATTGAGTGTCAGAATCTTGTATTATGAAATTTGAGTCTCGGAGTCTCACAAGCCAAGTGAAAGTTTCATCTAAATCAACCAAATCTGATTTATCAAGAAATAATTTCTAGTACAAGGGACAAAAGCCTGTAAAAGTCTTGTGCTCCTGTAGATGTCTAGATCACGGTGTCTTGTCCTTGGATTTTTGAATTGCGGCCTCTCTGGCTCAGATTTGAAAAAAGTGGTTAGGTCTCGGTCTTGGATTTTTAATGAGGGTCTCAGCGTCTCGACAAGTCTCGAATTTTACCATTCTAAACCCCTTCTAGTATCTCTCTCAAGTGGTGGATCATGACCGCACAAGTATTAATAATGCAGTACCACCTACTTTGTCCCTTTAACCTTTCTTTTCTTTTCCTCTGATTTTGCTTTAACTTCTTCCTTTTTCTGCCTTGGAATAATATCTTCAAATGGATTATATAAAACCTGAAATAAATCATAAAATTAAAAGCATCATAGAGTCGTTTGTTCTCAATTCTATTTTCATTTTTATTTCTGAAGCTCTGGCATAACCAGCCAATAGAGCATTTCAGATTGCTTTTAATTTTTTTTTTCCTTTTTTTTTATTAAATTAATCAAAAACACATAGTTACTTACATTGTTCCTACCCTATTTACAATACGACGTTTACTCTACTTACAATAAAATACAATGCAATACAATACTTACACAATAAGTAAAGTAATCAAAAGCAATTCTAAAAAAAAAAATACATTACTGACAATTACAATTAAGAAAACGCTGCAGTCATATTTTATTTATTTATTTTATTTATTTTATTTATTCACCACGACATACAAACATAGAAAGTTACAATGAATAATAGACTAGGATTACAAGTACATAAGTTTAGAGTAAATAATAATAGTAAAAGAAGTAAGAAGTGGCGAGGAGACCTCAAGAAACCCCCGGGCTTATACTGAGAGGTCTCCTCGGAGATATGTTGGGACTTTAAGACCAGTAAAGACATTGTATTGAGATTTTTTAACATACAGTGGTGGTAAGACTATAAAGACATAACAGAGTCGGACGTTTCATGCAATTAACTGAGGAAATCAAGAAGCTTTCTTTTGAAGGTGGATAGACTAGGGGAAGACGTAATTGATAATGGCAAAGCATTCCATATTTTTGGCCCTCTATAGAGTATAGTAAATTGCTTGATATTAGTTCGGCAGGTGTGAGGTCGAAAATGAGCTGAGGTTCTAGTATCATAATTATGAATTTGACCACCAGTCGGAAATAAATTTAGAAAGGGCGAAGGCAGCAAACGTTGGTGATAGGAAAACATAAATTTTGCAATATAAAAGGAATTCACTTTAAAAATATCTAGGATATTCAATTGTGCAAATAAAGGTGCAGAAGGTGCAAGGTGATTAGAATTTGTCATATCTCACACAGCTCGTTTTTGAAGAAGAAAAATGCGATTTAAGTTTGTTACATAAGTAGAAGACCAAACTGTAGTACAATAAGTTAAATAGGGATAAATTAAGCTATAATACAAAGATTTTTTAGTGTTTGATGACAAAAGGAAACGAAATCTGTACATTATACCAACGGACTTAGAGATTTTCTTGCAAA
Organism: Pavona decussata; assembly: GCF_977016875.1. NCBI lineage: Eukaryota > Metazoa > Cnidaria > Anthozoa > Scleractinia > Agariciidae > Pavona > Pavona decussata. The sequence continues at coordinate 1,044,337 of NW_028145656.1, read as the reverse complement.
TATAACTGATATGCGATTTCCAGGTGAGACCTTCATCAATATAAATACCTAAGAACTTAACTTCTGTTACTTGCTTGAGGGGTATACTGTCAAGTGAAATTTGGGAGCTCATGCGGACAGATTTTTGTTTGGGTTTAAATATAACATAATTGGTTTTCTTTATGTTAACAGAAAGTTTGTTTGATTTCATCCATAAGCTAATCTTAGTCAGTTCACTATTCATTACAGAGGCAACATGATCAGGGTCTGAATTGGAGTAAAAGATACTAGTGTCATCTGCAAAGAACAGGCATTCTGCCAGTCTGGTTGTTTTGGGAAGATCATTGATATATAATATGAAAAGTAAAGGGCCTAATATGGAACCCTGTGGAACACCGCATCTAATTATCTGTTCGGAGGAACGGGTATCGTTAATCCGAACGAATTGGGTACGGTTGGAGAAATAACTTTTAATCCATTGCAATGCTAGTCCACAGACACCATAATGTTCAAGTTTCTCAAATAAGATTTGGTGGTCTAGCGTGTCAAATGCTTTAGAAAGGTCAAGAAAAACACCTGCCGTGATTTCATTTTGGTCAATGGACGTTGCAATTTTATTAACAAGGTAAGTTAGCGACAGCGCAGTGGAATGGTTTTTACGAAAACCAAACTGGAGTTGGTAAAAGATATCATGGCTATTTGCGAATTCTACTAGTCGATTGTGCATGACCTTTTCGAAGAATTTCGAAAAATTAGGAAGTTTATTTTATTATTTATAATACAGTACTTATATATACAAAGCAGTTTGTGTTTTTTTTTTCTTGAATTAAGGGCAGTGAAAGCGGAGCAAATGTACCCAAAGTCAAAAAACAGGCAAAATGTACAGTGGATCCAGACACACTGATGACTAAAAAAAAACAAGGCTTTCTAACAAAAAGTGTTCAAAAATTCCCACTTTTTGGAATGAGCGCATTCTGCATTGGCCTCCATATTGTAAATTGATTTCAAGTATTGTAGAACACCTTCTACCTTTGGTGCAGTTTCTTTTCTTTTGCTCATCCAGATATAATTCCTAGCTAGGAGGGAGGAAAAATTAATTTGCTGGTAGTTCTTGGAAGAATCCGGCTTTAGACCGAGAGCGACAAGTGGGTCTATTATGTAATGTTCGGGAGTAATGTGGAGAAAAGTTAGCCTTACAGTTAAATCATGCCAGAAAGAGGCCACTTTAGGACAAGACCAAAAGAGATGAAAAAGTTTCTCCTGTTTCCCATTACAAAAGGAGCAGTTTGGGTTGTCCCTTACTCCAATTTTTGTTAGGAAGTCATTTGTTGCTATTCGTCTATGTAAAAATTTGAATTGGAATTCAAGAATATCTCTGACATTATGTGTTCATCAAAATTGACTTCTGCCCAAATTAGCAGAGTCTCTTTTATAAAGCAGTTTTTAATCTTCAGATTCTCTATGGTGTCTTTCTTGTTTAGGTTACTAGTGAGTACTATTGAACCTCCATGCCTCTCCAGCTCAAGATCAAAAAAATATTTTCCATTTTTAATTTGTTAATATTATAAATAAAGGGAGATGTAAAGAATCGACTATAAGAGGACACAGAAAAAATCTGAGCCGAGATGGGATTCGAGCCCACGACCTTCCACGTTCTAGATCGACTGCTCTAACCCCTGAGCTACTGAGGACTTGTTGGCGAGCAAGGGTCATTTTTGTGGGTTGGACTTGCGAACCACATCTCACAGTCACACAGTCACATTAAGGCTTAACTGCATCACGCAGTCACATTAATTGCAAGAAATGCCTCGCCTATGAAGGAGCCTCCAACCAACCAACCTACGCCACTGCATGATATTAATATAATTATAAATAAAGGGAGAATGTTTTGGCTTAGAATCACTGGCAATTTTTAATTGTTCCAATGTTTTATCCACTGCTATGCACTTTGCTTGCAATACATAGGGTTCCAGAAAACACCCATACTCCTCTCACGGAAGGTTTTCTGTTTTGCACCCCCCTCCCCCGGGAAATTCCATTTTAGCTTCATACTTTGCTTCTAAAATTTTGACTTTTAAGACCCCTCTCCCCCTGGGAATTTCCAATGACATTCCACTGAGTGTGGATTGTTTCTGGATCTGTACAATAAAAACCTATGGGCAATATTCTTGTTTTTATCACAAAACAAAGAGCAAATCTATTCTCCCACTGTGCAGCACACGTACCTCAAATGCGGTTCTAGTCAGTGTTTCTGTGCCCTTTGGAGACACTGCTTATTAACTTTGGCAATAGGAAACTACTAAGTCACAGGAACTCTCTGTTAGCTTACATTACTGGCTGTTTTGCAATTAGATTGCGACAGAAAATCACAGGGTGGAGAGGGGGGGGGGCAGGCTACTTAAACTACCCCCACCACCGGGGCAGAGAGAAGTGCCACAGGGATATATCCCGAGAAATGTGTGTCAAGGCTCATGAAGGACTCTCACAAAAGTTATTTTAAGTAGTAAAATAACAATATCCCACCTCTGTGCTCTTGATTTTCGGAGGAAAAAGTGGCCTGTCATCTTGGCCAACTTCACAGTCTTCCATCTTGAGCATGTTATAGATTGTGTCCCCCGCAACCTTTTAAACAAGTATTTATTAAGGTAAAGAGTTTTAGGAATGAACTTTGCAAAATAATCTGCTGTCTCCAGCTTTGCTCCTTAGTGGTACAAAAACAGACACTGAACTAGTACAAGATGGTTTACACACTCAGTGTCATTCCAATCTTGTAAGGTATGATAAATGAGTACTCAAAGATGAGCGAGGTCAATATTGTCGCACTAAATTCAATTTGAAAAGAAGCAGCGTAACAGAAGCATTTGCCATCAGCTGGTGGGTCGAATGCTATCTCGAAACCAGCCTCTGCCACTCTAGTGGCGAGTTTTGAAGAAAGACTTGTCTAAGGGAAAGGACAATCACATGCAGCAGTCAGCCAACCAACAGAGTCCTGATAACTCTGATTCACTAAAGACCAAACCTGTTAAAATGGCGCGATTTACTCACCATTCTTGACGCCAACACATGGAGATCGAAGTGCTGTTCTTTTCTTTTTTTTTTTTTCTTGAATGAAGTTCCACGTGGATATCAATGAATGACATGTGTCAATAGATACCTTTTCGAGTAGCGGTGCAGCCGAATGTTTTTCTCGGATTTTTTTTTCTGAAGTCTTGAACCTTAATAAATTTTTGCGTATTGTTTTTATTTCGCGCATCTTGGCCGATTTTGAATAGGCAAAATTCTCTCCAAAATTATAACAAAAACGAAAAAAAGTAAAGAAAAAAATTCGTCCAAAATTTTCTCACGCGAATGTAAATAAAACAAATAAAAATTCTTAACATTTGCACTGTGGCCTTGCATGACTCGCGTGACTCGCATGGCTCACACGGTGGCTCGCATGGCTCGCTGGCTCGCAGATTTCTTAGGCCCCACTCCTAATATGGGTTGGAGTCGAGATTGTATGGGACAACATTGATTGTTGAAATGAATGGATCTTGGGATGCGTATCTGGCATCCCCCACAGATTTTTTGGCAGGGGCAGATGACATCACAGAGGAGAGAGAGACTGGGATCAAGATCATCAAATGCACCCCCTAATCTTTGATTATTACCAGTTGAATGGTCTAGGAACCATGGAACCAGGGACGAGTTCCATAAAATTTACTGTGGGTGCAAATGCTATCGTTAGATGTTAAAATACTGAATGTGACTGGGCTGAAGGTCTGGCGTTAGCAGTTACCCCCGATGTTAAATTTTATGCAACTCACCCCAGATCTTTCTGGGACTCCCAGGACACTTACAAAACCTGGATCTAAGAATAATTTTAATTAAAAAAACAATCCAGAGAGAATCCCCCGACTTGCAGGGATGCCATCTATGAGGTTTATACCCTTGTTAACATGGTTCATTACCTTTCCAAATATAGTGTGTTTCCCATTCAGCTCTGGCGTTGCTCCAAGAGTGAAAAAGAACTGACTCTGGTTATCATTTGGGCCAGCATTTGCCATTGCAACCAACCCTCTCCGCACAAAGCGAAGCCTCTGGTGGAATTCATCCTATGAAAACCAAGATAATTATTTATATGAAACAAGTTGTAAATGAGAATGATAATAATAATAACAATCTTTTAATAGGATGCTCCATCACAAGAGTGGTTTACATAGAGGTCCTATTACTAGATGTATGTTATATGATGCAATTAAAATATAAAAATTTAAGCTAAAATCGAGATATAAAAATGATGTTAAGTATTATTCAATCAGTGACACAGGCATACTTGGAAAAAGGAAATCCAAGTTCTCCCAGCGGAGTTCAACCTAAGACCTACTAGTTTGGATACTCTACCACTGAGCTATTCGTGACTCATGGCCTGAGTTAATAAAATGCAGTTCAGTCACATAAGTCATGGGGTGAACAATAGTAACATTAAATACTAATTAAAATAAATATTAAAATGTTTAATTATTTTCCTACATACACAGCCACCATAATAAAGCTAACTGATTTTTTTGTTGACACTGTCAATTTTTCCAATTTTATCCAACACTATGTGTAAATTGTTTAACAGCTTGGCAAAAACCAGTTGGTAGTTTGGGACTTACAGCGTAGGACTCTTTGGAAGTGAAGGCCTGAGAATTTTTAACCCTTTAATCCCCAAGAGTGCCAACTGGTACGTGAAGCCATAACTATGTCAATATTTGACAGATTGTTATGACTAATTTTCACACCAAGATGGTCTTGTGAAGATCTACTCATTAATTAAAAAGGAGAAAATCTTAACCCCAGGTCCCATTTGTGATATGGTTGACCACCCCCATAACTTTTCAACTTTTTTCCCCTAGAAGTTGCAGGTCTTAATAAAAGACATGTTGAGAACTGCAAAATAAGCTATAGTTTAGGGGTATACCTAATATACACAAGGATTGGGATGTTTTTGAACTTTTAAATTTTTACGTTTTAAGGCCATTTATCTCAAAGCTACAACTTTTCTCATTTATAATTATATCAGTTATGAAATACACTCACGAGTAGCTTTAACATGGTATATTATACATGGATATTGAGAAAAATTATGTCGTTTTGCCTTAGGGGTTAAAGGGTTAAAAAATAATATATTTTATTATAACACATTATTTTTATTATTTGTTATTCACTAAAATCACCTTGAACGGTTTGCCATAAATTGATTCTCCACCTGAAAAAAAAAAAAAAAAATAGGAAAAATAAGAAAAACACTGCAATCTTTAAGAAGTCAGTAATCTGAAGGCTGATGTACCGGGGTCCAACGTTTGCTTGCGGCTGTCACATGCCATCTCTGTAGCGTTTACTGTTCATATCATACAAAAAAATCGTACACAACTCTTGTCATTCAACATTGTCTTCCCTTAATTTTTTTTCAAAAATCCTACGCTATTTTACACGTTGCATACAACAAGTTGCAAGTTTGATTAAGGACGGTGCCTAGTATTGTTACTGCACATACGTTCTGCGCATCTTGTGATACTCGGGTTTCCTATGGGTGGTGCCTACTAATACAGGGATATTTTTGCGCGGTTTAAAACTATGCGGAGAAAGCAGAACTTAGCAAGTGCTCTTAGTATCCAAAAAGAAATAAGGGGTAACCATGCATTTTTCAGAGGTAATAAAGCTTAAATTTGGAAGAAAATGCCATACATTGCTTTGTATTTTACTGTTTTTTAGAATAATTGTTGCTTAATTATCTCTAAAAAATGTGTGGTTACCCCCATTTTTCTTTTTGGATTCCTATAGCCCTTGCTAAGACCTGCTTTTCCCGCAGAGTCATTAACCGTGCAAAAATACTACGGTATTAGTAGGCACCATCCTTAACATGAAACAATTTGTATTGTAAGCTTGTTGTCAACATGTGGCATACAACAAAGTTGTATTATAACATTCCAGTTGAAAGTAGTATCGCCCTTCCCCAGCAAACTCCAGAAAGGAAACATTTCCATAAAGTACTGACAATCTTTAATTTGACGTGACTCGGTCCAGATGATAAAGTATAAGAATAAATAATCTTGAAGAACATTTTCTCACTCACCCATTCCTGTACCTGTTGGGTCGCCACCTTGAACACAAAACCCTAAAATGGACAAGAGCCAGAAATTTGAGCTTGTATGTGTAAAATTGGTAAATAATTTGTTCTTACAGTTTTATTGGTCAATTAATTAATTAATTAATTAATTAATTAATCAAACAGCCAATTATAAATATGAGAGAAAGAAATATGAAAAGAAAGACCAAAAGGGTTAGCGCGAACGGGATATGATACGTCCCATGCCAGGCACAACCCCAACTGAAGAAAAATTGAGTAAAAATGAATTTATATATTCATTATTTATATCTCATCATTTATACTCATTTATAATGAGTGTGAGTTTATTTTTGTCTTAGCATAATTTCTTAGAAGCGTTTTATGAAGATAGACAGAAATTGCTCAGAATAAGCCCTACTTTGGCACAAAGACCAGCTATCATCATATGAAACTTCATTGCATATTTAATTTTTGGATAATTTGCAAGTTCTTCCTGTTTATTCAGAAGAAATTGCTAAAAACTGATAATAGTTAAATTATTCTGTCTCAGGGAAATGATTTTACATTTTCTTCCTGGTGCTCTAAGAACAATTGCAAGTTAAAAAAGAGGTTCTTTGTTAAATATCTGAGTACTTATGACCAAGATATACGGTAAAATATCTATGACAGTGCTCCTTTAAACAGCTTAAAGTTTAACAGACCAATAGAAAGTAGCCTGAAATGCACAATTCTTACCCTTGACAACCCTGTGGAAAATGGTGCCATCGTAATAACCCTCCAAGCAGAGTTGGATAAAATTTCTGCAAGCTTTCGGAGCTTCTTTGGACCACAGCTCAATGTCGATTTCCCCACATGTTGTGGAAAGGAGGACCTGTGATAAACAAAAACAAAAAAAAATCAGACTGGGTGACGATGAACTTTACAGCAACATTCTGACAGATTCCACAGCCCGTTGGGGATGAGGAGGGGAGGAAGTAAACCCTTTTATTAAAAACTGGATCACTGTATAATGGAATAATTCCAGGCCACGGTATAGGAGACGTTAATTACCCTGCCCAAGAAATAGTGACCAGAATTATTGTCTTCTGGTTGTTCTTGCAAAGAGAAATCAGCAAGATCTAGTAATTTTCTTGTTTTGAGAATAATGAATTAATCGAGTAAGTGATACAGGCATACTCAGAAAAAAATCAAAGTGCTCCTATCAGGAGTCAAACCTAAGACCTTCCAATTACTAGTTCGGATGCTCTATCACTGAGCTACAGGAGACTCGTGGGAGCTATTAGGTCATTAAACTAGGTTTGTCTGTTATGATTGTTTAAAAGAATTTTCTTGTTGGATAAGATGATTATAGCCAACTTGGCACTACACAATTTGTTGACCAACTATCATTTCATATCCAATGCATGCTTGTGGAATAATGAATTTTTATTGTTAAATACATTGAGGCTATTTAGACTATTTAGGTATGCGCACCCCCCAAACGACTGGGTTTTGGTGGTTTAGATCTGAAAAGCAGCATTAATAGTATCTAGTCTATGGAATTCTATAAATCTTGCAATTTGATCGATTCTGGTAGCAGTCCAATATTTTTCAATAATGTCCACAGACCCAGGTTGATTGGTTGCAAGACCTGGGCCTTGTTTTCTTGCAAAAATAATGTTATTCACCAGCCTATGTCAGTCCATACTGGGAAAAACTGTGCCCTCCGTCTTGACTTAGTAGAGTCCTTAGATATGTTTGTATTGTGATAACCAGTTTGTAGGCCAAAGTAGAGCAAATTAAGAGATAATTCTATTCTAAGGCCTATGATCAGGGCTGTCAACTCTCCCGGATAATCCAGGAGACTCCAGATTTTGAACCGTATCTCATGGTCTCCATATTTATGTCTGTAATCTCCCGGATAATTTTCGTGAAGTTTGCTATTTGTCTTTGACTTGATTTTCCGACAATGAAATCTCAAATGTTGAGCGTTGCTTGAGCCACTGTTTCATCGACTGAAAAAAATCATGTAACCTCCCCCCCCCCCCCCCCCCCCCCCACCGAAGCCGTTAATTTAGCCTTGATGCGACACCCCTGTAAGGCGCTTTGTTGTTGCTGGCAGGGAAGTCATATTCTCCTTATTTGAAGATGTGGGAGGTTGACAGCCCTGTAAGATCAATGCAGTAACATGCATGTTCTTGTCATTTTGTATTGTAACCTGCAGGAAAAATTGCACTGTGGCCTGGAACAGAGCAACTTTAGCACACAATTTCTCTAATAATTTCAAACTGGCATCAATGTGTTTCTTATGGTTAATATTAAGCTTAAGAGCAGTTATATATACGAGTTCTGACTCATTTGCTTTATTCCAAAAATTTCCCTGTGGATGCTGTATCTCGATCAGCATGGTTTGCAGAGGTATTTTAAAAACTTAAGCAAATCTGCTGATCGAAAGTTGGTGCTGCATGTGGCTGTGTGTTTCTCTGTGTTTTAAAATTCCCCCAATAATTACTTGCACAGTTAGATAGAAATATATCTTACCTTTCCATTTGTGGGTGGTTCCTGAATGTATATGTTGCTCATTATTTGAAAGATTCGCTAGTTCGTTGTTGATAAAAACTCCTGTCAATTTTTTGACCGAATGTTCCAAAACAGGACAGCGGCTTTGTTCCTCCACGCAGTCGCACTCTGGTCGTATTCAAACATCCAAAATGGCGGCGATTATCGGGTGTGGAAAATCAGGAATCTGGAATATCGGAAAGTTGGAATATGGGAAAACCAGTAAAGCGGTAATGGTTACCATATCCCTCAGAAATGCAGTTGGCCTTACCACCTTACTGTAGGAATGATGGTAATAAAATTATCGTTTTGTTTTAATAAGTGAATTACTGTATTTTTAGTGCCTGCATGCTGGGACTGGATTGCTGGAAATGCCTCGCTACTTCTTTGTTGATAAAAACTCTTGTTGATCTTTTCTTGATCAAAGATTTTTCTAAACAGGACTGCTTCACTATGCATCAAATATTTTAAGATGGCAGCTATTAGTCATATGGAAAAGCTAGAAAAATTATATGGCCGGATTCTTCTTATTAGAATGCAAGAAAATCCAAACACTGAGATTCTTTTGATTTACATTTACCCGAGAAATCCAGTTGGCATTACCACAAAAAAAAATGATGATAACAGAATGGGTCTTGCCTTTATGCCATCCTTAGTTGACCCACTCAACAAACAAACTCAACCCACATATGACGTCAAAACCTGAAATCAGACCTGGGCCACATTGGTGGGGGAGTACTCTCACCACGGCACCATCACCGCGCACCAAATGAGACAAGGGAGCAATCAAATCATGGTGAGGTAGTTTCCAATTAGTTCTTTCCAATCGGTGAAAGAGAACTATACCAGATGTAATCAGCCTTTGGCTTTTTTATGGTTTGAACCCAGGAGTAATTGTCATAAGTACGTAAATAATGATCATTTGGGTGAGTGTAGTCCTGAGAAGGACTGTTTGGGATGACTTTGACTGAGGTTTCAACAACCTGGGCGGAAGTCATCTTTAGAGTCAGACTCAATTAACAAGGAGGAATGTCATGTTATAGCTACATTTATAGCAACTACAAAAAAGTTAAGAAAATGTGCAATGTATAATTATTTTTATTTACCTATTAGTATCCAGATGTTATCAAATTTGAATAACTATGGATATTTACTTTTAACATTTTGACTATAAAATAATATACAGTGCGAACAAGTGCAAAATTTCTTAATCCAACTACAAGTGCTAAAATCCGAACATAAACTTACATAAGTGTAAAGTACTTCGCAATGATTGTATTTGGCTGTTAAATTATACACTGAATGGAATAAATCAATTAATTAATGCTTTCTGATATTCTTCTATCACCAACAATATATTTCAGATTTAATTAGAACTAGGGAACAAACAAATTATAATTTAAGATCATCGTCACAGCTACTTAACTATTACAACCTTATAATGCTACAAAAACAAAAAAGACATTGGGAGACAGAGCATTTCAAGTTGCGTCTCCGGGACTGTGGAACGGTCTCCCAAATGACATTAGAAATGCTAAGACAATGGACGTTTTTAAGTCCTTAGTGAAAACTCATCTTTTTAGGAAAGCGAATGCTTGTTATTTTTAGAATTTTACATTTTTGACTCTGCGTAATTTTTAGCTTATATATTAGATATGGATTGGACAATTCTATTATATTAGTTTTATTATTTTATTATTATTTTAATGTAACTTGTAAGGCGCATTTGAATATATTCATATAGATATTTGTGCCGAATAAGTAATAAATTATTATTTTATTGTTATTATTATCATTATTATTATTATTATTATTATTAACAAGAAATAAAAAACCTTTCTGTGACTAGTATATACTCCATTGAAAAAACAATGTCAGATCTAGAAACCATGAATAATAAGAACCAACAGCTTTCTGAGAAGTGTTTGACCTAATGAGCTTATTTCGACATTCTTCGACATGCAGTTTTTTGGGCTAAATTTTTCCATATTTCTTGTGGACAGCAAGACAAAAAACAGAAAAAATGAAGGGTGTGAGTGTTAATAATATATTCGTTATTAGTTAGGTAACCCCATTATTCCACCAGGTCCCATTATTCACAAATGTACGTCAGTCTCAAACAATATCGTAACATTACTTTTTTAAAAAATAGCCTGCGTGGGCTCACCGGAAAGCCAGGTACGAGGGCCAAAACGAGTGGCGAAGCCGCGGGGAAATGGGGCGAAGGCAACAAGAAACCTCGCGGTTTGCCGCTTGTTGACACGGTTTTGCCGTGATTGTCGGGGTTCTCTCCCCATTCCCCCCGCAGCTGCACCACACATTTTGGCCCAGCTTTCCCCCCCACAAAAATCGCCAGCTGCGCAGGCTACTTAAAAAATTAAGGGCGATGAATAACTAAGAATTCCTGCTTAAAAGCTTGTGAACACGTACTATTTATGTTTACCACTGAAGACTAAAATCTTACAGCAATTTTTGTACAAAGAACAATACAATAGGAATGTTCTGTCCAAAAAACTTTAATCTCAAATGTGAAAAAGTCAGGATTTTACCCTCAGACTCTTTAGGAAACAGTCCAGTTTAGAGCTTGATACTACATTTGTCTTAGCCACTGATCTACTAGCCTGCATAGCTGGCGGGATGTTGCCATGTTGGACCAATGAGCAGCGAAGCCAAGAAGGGAATGGAACATTGTTTCATTACTGTTAAGAAAATACAAACTTTTTTTCCCTTCTGTGAGCTAGTATAAACTTGAATGAAAAACTTTGTCAGATTTCAGCTTTGTCAGCGAACAAGCAACAATGCCGATAAAAGTATGGGGAAAAGGCTCCACTGTGAAAACTTAAATTTGCATGCAGACATTACTGCCAGCTACACAGACTACAGACCTGGGCCTGGCTGTTTGAAAGCCATTAGACGCTAATCACTGATTAAAACTTAATGACTACCTCAGCCAACTTTTCTCTACCCTCCCCACTGTAGTTACTGAGACATTCTTTGATGAACTCAACAATGTAAACCCCAGGTAATGCGTTACTTAAATTAAACTGTGAATGTGTTTCCAGGGCATCATACAGTTTTAATGTCAGCAAAAACATTGGTGTCTGGCGAGGATCAGGTCCACTAAAATATGCCGCCCACTTTATGGCATCATCTCGAACACTGGGGATGGTACAAGTTTGCAAAGATTTCCGTATTTTTTCAATTTTTTCCCTCTCTTGTAATGTTAAAATCTCTTTGAAGTGCTTTTGTGTTGCGACTCCTACCACAATTAATTGACCTTTGTTCCAACACAGTATTGGGCCCCCAGAATTACCAGAATTTAGCGAGCAATTCAGTACAGCTAATGTGTGACCTGACAAAGTTCTCTTGGAACCAGAAACATGCCCAGTCACAAAGAGGGCTGTTTCTTCTGTGTGACTCATGGGAAAACCAAACGCAAGAATTTGCATCCCTGGTAACAAGGAGTGGTTTGACAATTGCAATGGGCAAATTCCACTTTCTCTCAAGTTAAGCTCTCTGCAGTAAAGCAAGGCCAAATCTTTACCTGGATCATGGTGGACGACCTCACACGGGAGCTCTCCAATGACTGCATTAGAAATACGAATCTTGTTAGTGTCATCATTCTCTTTAGTTGTGTCATTCAGCACATCTTTTACCCTCTGCTCTGTCTCACTTTGCGCGTATCTGTGTATCTCAGTGTTGAATTGCTTAGTTTGATCATTCAGTGCATCTTCAATGACGTGCTTATTAGTAATTACAAAGTGATCATGAATGATGAAACCAGAACCATGCTCAATTTCAATCTCCTCTGTAGCTTCAGCATACTCTTCTTCAATTTCATCTCTCTCTTTATCTGCCCTGCCGTTGCTACATTTAGACCCAGGATCTTTGGCATCAAGGTGTTTGTCACGGAACTTTTTCCCATCAAAGTGATCAATTGCATTTTTAATTTCAAAAATGTCATATGACTGCTGGGTCTTTGGGATCCCATCTTTCTCTTCTTTGGTGGGGAATATGTCTGAGTCCTCTGGGTAAGGGCCTGCAAAGCAGTCTCTGACTCGGTGCTCTGCTTCTTTCCATGAATATTTATTCAATTCCTTTTTGGCTTCCTGATACTCTTTTAAGACAGCATTCCTTTGTTTTTGAGCTCTTTTTTGCAATTCAGTAAGTTCAGGGAGCTTTGAAAAACCATCGGTATCCTGAACCACTTTGTCATAAGTTTGGTTGTCTTTTGGTTTCCTTGCTTCCTCTTCCCTAATAGGAAATATTGATTTCTCGTCCCATGGCAATGGACCGGCAAAGCAACCTCGTACCCTCTGCTCCACTTCACTCTTGGAATATTCACGTAACACACGTTTAGCTTCCTGGTATTCCTTTTCTACTCCACATCTACTTGCATCAACTGACTTCTTCAGTTCATCACACCCAGCTCCTTCATCTTCTGGATATTTCTGAAGCACTTTTTTCTCGTCCAAATGATGAAGTGCTTTGTCAATGTCAAAAATGTTATATTTTTGAGTGACTTCACCACTGCTATCTTTTTTAATTGGAAGTACATCTACATCTGAAGGAAAGTGAGACTCACTGGCAGGATTTATGTCGTAGCAATCCTTTACTCGTTTCTCTGCTTCAGCTCGAGAATATTCTCTCAACATTTTGTCATTGGTGCAATCTTTGGCTTCTTTCAACTCTCTTTCAATGTCATCCCTCTGGGAATTGTGTGCCTTCCACCATTCGCGCAGATTGTTACTGTCAAGGCGTTTATAAGAATAGAAGGGCTTCCGATAATTAAAAAAACTTGCTTCATCCCAGTGAAAAACAGCATCGTGAATGTCAATAATGCTGAAAAGTTCGTCTTCTGGAACCCTCCGCAAGTCATCATGGAGTAACCCTCTATCCCCGGCAAACCTTCCAGCAAAGCAATCCCTCACCCGGCGCTGCGCAACAATCCAGGAATATTGGCATTGTTTATCTGGGTTTTCAGCAGCTTCCTTGCATTCTCTTTCAACTTCAGCTCTCCTCTTGTCAATCAACTCTTTCCATTCATCATACCTGGGTCCAGGATTTGGGTATTTCTCAACATAAAGAAGGTTGTCAAAGGCAACAAGTGCATCGTGGATATCAATAATGTCATAAAGTTTCTCCTGCTCACTCATACTTGAAGTCCCATCTTCCCGGGACTTCAGGAAATCAACTAAAAATGAACGGTTATCACGAACATAAAACTTCGGAGACTTGCCCGCATAACATCCCTCTAATCGATTCAAAGCTACGTGCTCAACATATTTCTGTAAGTTATCTGGTCTTCCATAAATCTTGACCTTCACACAGGAATTCAGAGCTTTCCTCCCTTCGTCGCCCAACAAATCGCCGTTATTAGCATGAAGCATGCCTCTTTTAGCATGCCGCTGTCCTCGGTAAGGACTCGAAGTCGCCCATCACTATGATCTGTACATCTCCGTATATCCAGTAGTCTGTTTAATTTATGTCAGAAGCTTGCATAAAACTCGAACGGACGATTATTGACAGAAGAACAAAGTGGGCAGAAAGAAACACAAGTATGGAGCGGACTATGTACCGAAGGAATAGTGCAATTCCCAGGTAACCGGGCCATTTCTGAGAAAACTGCCGGGGACTTCCGGTAAGCATCATTCTGATCCTTGCATTTTTGCGCGGGCCTTATATTGGGAGGATGGACGAAGTTTGTAAACTTTCTTTCTGGGTCTCCAAGAATGGGTAAGCAACTTCAGAAAGAAAGTTCGAAGATTTCTGGAAGTTTTAACTTTAAAAAGAGTATTAGAATTTTGATAGCCGGAAAAATCGGCTATCGGCTATGGACGATCCCAGTGACCGCTCTTCCGGCAATTCTACTTTTCAATAAAACCTGGATCTAGAAACTGGAAAATTCCATAAAAAAATCACCTTTTTAATTTGTGATCTACACGCAAAATGAAAATACGATACCTTTCTTGTTGATTTCACTCGCGTTTATTAAACCTGAAATAAGTGCCACATTTTTCTCAGATAAGGTGGAGTTTTTTTAGGATTTCTCCCAGATATTACTTAAGTCAATTTTCTCAAGTTATTGCTCTATTTCACTTATCACGAAAAAGTCAAAATAAGAAATTTCTCGAGTTTTTTCAGCTTTTCGCTGTTTTCATCGGAATAGAAAAATGTCGACTTTTTTTCGGTTTTCTTCACACCGCCATGATATTTCAGTTCTTTTGTCCATTGTTCGTAGTTCTCGTGGACTTGGGCCCATCCGAAATCGGCTACCACGTGCATTTGGTAGAACACTCGACTCGCGTTGGTGTTCTACTTTTTGCTGTGCTACACCGTGCTGACGAGAGCCAATCAGCTCGAAACAGCTGTCCACGGTTGCCGCATTCTGTTGATTTTCGGTTTGGTCAGTCATATAACAGCAATTACGATTGTCTGGCAAGCTGCCTTTGTCCACTCCAGCTGATGAGATCAGGAAATTGAGGCAATGGAATCCCATTTCTTTGTATTACATTAAGAGACTGCTCGGTTCTGACCTATCAATCCTATCATAGTCTAAATAAGGAGGATCTAAATATTTTAATTTCAAAGGCAAAAATTACAGCTTAAGAAATTCTTTAAATTTAGAAGTGCCAAGACCAAGAACTGAAATTGGCGGGTCTTCTTTTAAACACAGAGCCGCCTTAGCATGGAATCTTCTTCCGCATCATGTAAAGGAATGTGCAAACTTAAGATCGTTCAAGATTGAGCTGAAGACAAACAAGCATCTTCTGAATAGCATAAATTTTGCCAGAGGTTCCTGCTGTGTTTCAATGAAAAACGATGACTTTCTATACTTTTAGATACGAAATTAATATTTTTGTTTGTATTTAAATTATCTGATTTTCATGGTAATTAAGAAGATTTTTCACTTTGTTTTCCCTAATTTTAATTTATGTATTTAAATGTGATTAATTAGCTGTAGTTAGGCAGGTCCACATCAGGACTTCGGTCCTGCCAATTCACTTTTAACCTGCATTGTTAAGTAAAGACGTATGTATGTGTTTGTATGTCTCTATCATGTCGCTGTCGTGTTAAGTTTTCCACGCAGTCCGATCAGCCTTGCAGAAATCCGAGTCATTTATATTTTGGCTGATTAGATCTTTTACAGATCCTGCGTATACCTGCAGCATTTTCGTTGTGCGGTTCCTTGCTTACTGTTTACCTTTGTCAAGAAAAGGCTCGGAACTCGGATCAGAATCATTCCTACAGGGTTCACAGCTACAGATGGAACGATTCTGATCTGAGTTCCACGCCTTTTCTTGACAGCTGTTAGTATCCAAAAAGAAAATTGGGGGTAACCATGCATTTTTTAGAGTAATAAAGCTTCAATGTTGAAAAAAAGCCATACATTGCTCTGTATTTTATAACTTTTAAAATTATTTCTGCTTGATTATCTCTATAAAATGCATGTTTACCACCAATTTTCTTTTTGGATTCCACTTGCCCCTGCTCTAGCATAGTCATCAACTGCGCAAAAATACTTCTGTAGGCACCGTCCTAAGAATACTAAGTTTTGTAGCTATTTGCAAAATTTACCTCGGTAGGTTTTTTTTTTTCAACTCAGTTACTTTTAGACAATCGCCGCAACAAGGCGCCCTTGTCTTTGGAACTTCAAAATGGGCTTTGCGTTCTGCTGTGATTACTTTTTCACTGACCAGAGGTACGCATAGAAATCAGTTTATTCAAGCTAGTGCCTTGTAAAGTTTTTTAATAAAGGCCCCCTATCCTCACGTATCCGTATTCGTTTGGCCTTCAATAACATCTAATTGCAAAAAAAAAAACTGAAGTTGAGAAAAAAATTAAAATGTCCCCGCCTATTAGGCTGCGAGTTTCCAACATCCTCTTCCCGTTCCAAGGAGCTCCTTGGGACAAGAGGAGGAGAGACCCTGCGAACGAGGTTGTGAGCAGTGGTTTTTTTTTTTTTTTTTTTCACTCGAAAATCCACAAGGGAAGAGCACAAAAAACTGAGCAGGCATGAAATTCGAAGCACGAGGGTCAGTCACGCGCGAAAGGGGCAAAACATTCGAATATCGTCTTCACTCTTTCTTCCCCGCGGGTTTTCAAGGAAAAGACAGACTGCTCACAGGTCTACTGACTACTTACTGCAAAGTCGACAAGTATTTAAAAACTAGGATATTTACTTTTCACATTTTCAGACTATAACATAATATACAACAACAAGTACAAAATTGCTTAATAAAACTACAAGTAGTAACATGAGTACAAATTAATACTTAGCAATGATTGTATTTGGCTATTAAATTATACACTGAATTGAATAAACCAATCAATTTTATTTTACTTCAATGATAATATAAACTGTTAGCCCAAAAGATACGTTGTCATATCCAAACAGTATGCAGTTTTTAAGGCTAAATCCTAAATTCAATAAAATGTAATGTAAAAATGCTTTTCTGAGATTCTTCCATTACCAACAAGAAATAAAAAAAACCCTTTCTGTGACTAAGTTTACACTCAATTGAAAAAACAATGTCAGATCTAGAAACCATGAATAATAAGAACCAACAGCTTCCTGAGAAGTGTTTGACCTAATGAGATTATTTCTACATTCTTCTTAATAAAAATAAAAGCACATGCAGTTTTTTGGGCTAAATTTTTTCCATATTTCTTGTGAACAGCAAGACAAAAAAGGAAAAAAGAAAGATGTGAATGTTAATAATAAATTTATTATTATTTAGGTAACCCCATTATTCCACCAGGTTCCATTATTCACACTTTGCACAGGACGTTTGTTCTATCAAGTGAACTGTAATTTACAACATCTAGCCTCTGAAGTATCCCTAACAAATGTACAGTCTCAAACAATATCGTAAAATTACTGCTTAAAAAATAGCCTGCCTGGGCTCACTGGAAAGCCGGATACAAGGGCCAAAACGAGTGGCGAAGCCGCGCGGAAATGGGGAAGGGCAACAAGAAATCTCACGCTTCCTCGCGGCGAAGCCGCTCGTTGATACAGTTTTGCCGCGACTGTCGCAGTTCTCTCCCAATTTCCCCCGCAGCTGCACCACACATTTTGGCCCGACTATTAATGGGGATGAATAACCAGGAATTCCTGCTTAAAAGCTTGTAAACACATACTAATTTACGTTTGCCACTGAAGACTAAAATCTTAGAGCAATTTTTGTACAAAGAACAATACAATGGGAATGTTCTGGTTCTGTCCAAAAAGCTTTAATCTCAAATGTGAAAAAGTCAGGATTTTACCCTCAGACTCTTTACAAAACAGTCCAGTTTAGAGCTTGATACTACATTAAATTTTGTCTTAGTCACTGATCTACTAGCCTGCATAGCTGGCGGGACATTGCCATGTTGGACCGTTGAGCAGCGAAGCAAAGAAGGAATGAAACATTGTTCCATTACTGTTAAGAAAATAAAAACTTTTTTCCCTTCTGTGAGCTAGTATACACTTGAATGGAAAAACTTTGTTAGATTTCAGTTTTGTCAGCAAACGAGCAGCAAAGCCGATAACGGAATGGGAAAAAGGCTCCGCTGTTAAAACTTAAATTTGCGTGCAGACATTACTGCCAGCTACACAGACTACAGACCTGGACCCAGTTGCTCGAAGCATGGTTAGCGCTAACCCGGGTTAAATACCATGACAACCTGTAGGGTTTGATACCTGTTAACCAATGGTTAGCGCTAACCATGCTTCGAGCAACTCAGCCCTGGTCCCGGTTGTTTGAAAGCCATTAAAAACTAATCGCCGATTAAGACTTAATGGAGGTTTTTATCTTGCACCTTTAAAAATGTTTTCAAAGCATAATTTGAAGCTAGTGGCAAAGAAAATTCTAAGTCAAAACTACAAAACCATATACATATTTTTTTAAAGTCTTCATTGATTAGTAATTAAAAGTGAATCAAAGTTCTCATTAACCCAGGATTAGCTTAATTGGGTTTGGAACACTCAACTGGGCCCTGCCAGCTGGGCTACTCCAGTCCAGCTGACTGTAAGGCTTGAGTGAAGATCTAGCTCAACTTTCTAAATCCACTGTACAGAATAGGATGGCGGCTGTACATTTTACCACTATCTTGCGAAACTAATACAACCAATATTTGTTGGGAAATTCATCCCTCAGTACCAACAAAATTGTGTACTCTAGTTTTTAAGTCCTTGGAACTTTTCTGTATGTTTGTATGAGTGCTTTTACGGTTTGCATACACTAAAAGTTATACGGCGCCAAACTACCAGTCGCTATCGTTTTTGGTACAGAGGATTATTATTGAACCTTTGTTAAACCAACAGAATTTACATCTTCCTGTCTTTACTGTGCCCAGTGGGTGAAATGTTCACATGCATGCTCCAGTTCAGACCAATTGACTACCTCAGCCAACTTTTCTTTACCCTCCCCACTGTAGTTACTGAGACATTCTTTGATAAACTCAACAACGTAACCCCCAGGTAATGCGTTACTTAAATTAAACTGTGAATGTGTTTCCAGGGCATCATACAGTTTTAATGTCAGCAAAAACATTGGTGTCTGGCAAGGGTCATCGGTAAACGGAAAATGGTAATAGAGAAGTCCCATCTCTCGTTGACCTAATGTTCTCTCTATCGCATCATCTGGAACACTTGGGATGGTAATAGTTTGCAAAGATTGCCTTATTTTTTCAATTTTCGCCCTCTCTTCTAATGTTAAAATCTCTTTGAAGTGCTTCTGTGTGGCAACTCCTACCACATTTAATTGACCTTTGCTCCAACAAACTATTGGCCCCCCAGAATTACCAGAATTTAGCGAGCAATTCAGTACAGCTAATGTGTGACCTGATAAAGTTCTTTTGGAACCAGAAACATGCCCAGTCACAAAGAGGGCTGTTTCTTCGGTGTGACTCATGGGAAAACCAAATGCAAAAATTTGCATCCCTGGTAACAAGGTGTGGTTCGACAATTGTAATGGGCAAATTCCATTTTCTCTTACGTTAAGCTCTCTGCAGTAAAGCAAGGCCAAATCTTTACCTGGATCATGGTGGACGACCTCACATTGGAGCTCTCCAATGACCGCATTAGAAATACAAATCTCCTTAGTGTCACCATTCTCGTTACTTTTGTCATTTACTACATCTCTCACCTCTTTCTCTTTCTTACTGTTCGGGTATCTTTGCGCTTCCGATTTAACTTTCTTAGGTTTACCATTTATTGCATCTTCAATGACGTGCTTGTTCGTAATTATAAAGTGATCGTGAATGATGAAACCAGAACCATGCTCAATTTCAACCATCTTTGTAGCTTCAGCATACTCTTCCTCGATTTCAGCCCTCTCTTTATCAACGTCTTCGTTCTTACATTTAGAATTACGATCATCTAGGTACTTATCACGAAACTTTTTTACATCAAAGTGATCAATTGCATTTTTAATTTCAAAAATGTCATATGTCCGCTGGGTCTTTGGGATCACATCCTTCTCTTCTTTGGTGGAGAATATGTCTGTGTCGTATGGGTGAGTGCCTGCAAAGCACTCTCTTACACGGCGTTCTGCCTCATTCCTCGAATATTTATGCAATTGCTTTGAAATAGCATCCCTTTGTGCTAGAACTTCTTTTTCCAATTTAACAAGTTCAGAGGGCTTTGAATAACCAAGGGGCAATGTTTCAAGGTTTACATTTTGGTTAAAAAACTGAACCACTTTGTGAATATCAAAAATGTCATAAGTTTGGTTGTCTTTTGGTTCCCTGGCTTCATCCTCTCTAATAGGAAATATTTCGCTCAGCCTGGTTTCCAATGCCAATGTACTGGCAAAGCAATCTCGTACCCTTTGCTCCACTTCACTCTTGGAATATTCACGTAACACATGTTTAGCTTCCTGGTATTCCTTTTCTACTCCACATCTACTTGCATCAATTGACTTCTTCAGTTCATCACACCCAGCTCCTTCATCTTCTGGATATTTCTGAAGTAGTTTTTTCTCATCTAAATCATGAAGTGCTTTGTCAATGTCAAAGATGTTGTACATTTGAGCGACTTTACCACTGCCGTCTCTTTTAATTGGAAGTACATCTACACGTACATTTGGAAAGGGAAACCGAGTGTAGCAATCCTTTACTCGTTTCTCTGCTTCAACTCGAGAATATTGTTTCAATAATTTTTCATTGTTGGAATCTTCATCATCCCTCTGTTTACTGGATTGCTTCAACATTTTGAGATAATCTTCAAAGACGTAACTGTAACCGAAAACACTTTCCTCAAAGGTTCTTTCAAAAAAACTTGCTTTATCCCAATGAAAAACAGCATCACGAATATCAGTTATGTTGTAAGGCTCATTCGGATCACGCCCTTGTTTATATTCGAGCAACCCTACGTCCCCAACAAAGGTTCCAGCAAAGCAATCCCTCACCCGGCGCTGCGCAACAAGCCAGGAATATTGGCATTGTTTATCTGGGTTATCAGCAGCTTCTTTGTATTCTCTTTCAACATCAGCTCTCCTCTTGTCAATCAACTCTTTCAATTCATCATACCTGTGTCCAGGATTTGGGTATTTTTCAACATAAAGCAGTTTGTCAAAGGTAACAAGTGCATCGTGGATGTCAATGATGTCATAAAGTACAGTCTCCATCTTACTTGCAGTTCCATCTTCGTGGGACCCTTTTGAAAGCAGGAAATCATCAAGCCTACGGTTAGTCCATCCCCGACACTGTAACAACTCATTCTGATCCTGATACTTTCCTGCATAACAGTTCTCTAACCGATGCAAAGCTTTGTTCCTAACGTATTTCTTTTTTTCTGGTCTTCCGTAAATCTTGACCTTTACACAGGCATTCAGAGCTTTCCTCCCTAGATCGCCCAACACATCGCCGGCCATAAGCATGCATATCAGTCTTTGTGGTTGCTGTTTTGATTATTACTTCAAACATAAAATTTTACTGAAAAAGAAAACGGCCGAAAATTTCTTGCTATTTACTGAACAAGATAACGCCGTATTTCGTGAATATAATAATTCCCTTCCACGGTGTTTTGATTTGGAGTCGGAAGAAATGATGCAATATTCAGGTACCCGCGCAGTTACCTGCGCCCGAGCGGATGGGTTCGAGTCTTCGCCGCTCGTGTGTTCGGCCGAACAAAGCTCCTCGTCGCAGTTTTCTCGCCGCTCGTGTCTTCGGCCGAACAACGCGAGAAGAATCCTCTGGTACTTAGGGTACGAAAACACGGATTCTTTTCAGAATTTTAACACTAAAATGGCTTTTATTTTAGAAATTTCGGAAATTTTTAGAAAGTTAAAATAATATTACAATTTTGAGAGCCAGGAAAACACATGCGTAATGAACGAGTTATGGCAGCTGAGATGGAAAATCACTCACTCGATAGGTCGTAAACTTCTTTTTAATCTAATCGGAATTTAATCAACATCATATTAAAGTCATTCCATTAGTCTACGAATTATGTATTCACAATCAACCGACCGCCATTAAGGGACAAAAACAAGGACGAAAAATCAACGCAACGAATAAATTATTCTGGAAATAAAATAGTTGGTAGAGGTATTGTCTGATAAATCCTTCCATTTCCTTTTCAAGACAAATATTTTCCAAAAATCGAAACTGCTCGATTCAGCAAATAGGAAATGCAAATTTTAAAACCTTCAAAAGAACTGACCCTAAAAATCCAAGGAAATGTCGTAAGTGAAAGAATAAAGGTAACATAGGATATTTCATAGGGCGATAAATTTTTTAATCCGGTGTCAAACGTAATCCTATTTTTCTTTCGTACTTTTGCTTGTCGAATTTTTTCTCGTCCGTTTTGACTTCATCTTCGGCCCCACTATCTGCCCCTCGGTCTCCGAGGATATAATCAATCATATTAACACTGTAAATTTGCATACAGTAACAACGCTTCACTCATTTCTATCTCTGGCCGCAAAATGTAAACATACAAATGTAAAGATACAAGGAAATGCCGTGAGTGAAAGGCTAAGGGTAAAATGGGAAACTAAAACTTCGCAATGAATTACAATGTAATTCAGGTGTCGAGTGCATTCTCGTCCCCAGCTCCGTAGGTTTCATTGTTCAGCGGTTCCACCACTCACTTTGTGTATCCCAGCATTCTGTTGAAATTACAGTCAACTCTCTCGTAAACGACCACCCTTAAGGCTGGTTTCCATATGATCGCGGATCGCAGATCGCAGTAAGGTCTGCGATCGTCTGCGATCATCTGCGATCATATGGAAACTACTTCTGCGATCCTGCGATCGTGATCGCAGACGATCGCAGAAGATAGAACCATGTTCTATCTATAGGATGGTTTCCATATGATCGCAGAGGATCGCAGACCTTATTGCGATCTGCGATCTGCGATCTGCGATCCGCGATCATATGGAAACCAGCCTTTAGTGCACGACAAAGTGGTCGCTTACGGGGGGTGGTCGCTTACGAGAAGTGGTCGCTTTAAGAGAGTTGACTGTACACTCTTTTCTTTTTATAAGAATTTATTTTATACCAGGTTTATAAGAGTATCGAGGCTGTAATTTGCGAAATTTAACGAATATAAACCTGAGGCCGAAAAATTTTGAAAAGAATATAATGTTGTGTTGAAAATTTGATAATACAATACAATTGTAGTTTTTAACTATCCCGTATAAAATTATTCCTTACTTTAAACAGCAAAAGTAACCAATAAAACGATAAAAACCTGCACTAGCGAAATGTTTGATGCGAATGACAGTTCGATGGCTATAATCTAAGAATATTCACAAGGATATTTTCAGCCTAACAACAGCAGAAAAACAATAGTCCGCCTGAGCCAGAAAAGCAACATTCTTATAGAAATAAAAGGATGTAATTGACAAGAAAACATAGCAACAATCTCGTCGCCAGCTACGTGGTCAATGGCGAGGAGCCGAGACGCCAACTTCGTCGACAGAAAGAGAGAAGGAAGTTGTCTCCGGATTCTGTAACGTTTGAAGGCCCGAGACTCTAGCGTCCTATCAACAAAACGGGGATTTTTGATGATTCTTGAGATTTTTTTATGAATAAAAAAAAAAAAAAAAAATTGGGAGATTCAGTCAGAAATGTTTTGTGGTTATCCAAGTAAAGCGATTTATTGGGATTATCCTGGGATTTCCTAGCCTGCAGAACAGGCATTGTTTTTTGCGTTTTTCAGGCGAGGGGAGGCAAGCACGCGGCGCGAGCCACGTGCGACGGGAGGGGCGCGAAAGAATACCCCCGGGTCCCGTCCCACCTGACTCGCGCTTGCCTTCGTCCGCCTGAAAAAGGGCTAATAAATAACGCTTGTTCTGCAGGCTAGGGATTTCCATTCAGACCATTTCTTAGGATATGTTTGTTCATTTCTGAGGGTGACTTTCAGCTGATATGAAGTGCAACTTCAAACTCTTTTATAGCCTTCTTTAAGAACAAAAAAACAGTTTGCGTAATACCATTATTTCAGACCTATCAACCAATCAAAGTTGATTCTACTGCCAAAAATATTTAACAAACGAGGTCGAATATCTAGGCTTTTGTACATTTACAAGCTTGCATTTTTCGAGCATTTTAGTGGGGAAAACATTTAAGGACGGTGCCTACTAATTACCAATACCAAAGGATTTTTGCGCGGTTTATGACTATGCGGAAAAGCTGATCTTAGCAAGGGGTACCGGAATCAAAAAAGAAAATTGGGAGTAGCCATGCATTTTTTCGAGATAATTTAGCAACGACAATTAAAAAAAAAAAAAAAACGCCAAAATAAAAAACAATGCATGGCATTCTTTCCCAGTTAAGCTTAATAATCTCTGGAAAATGCATGGTTCCCTCCAGTTCTTTTCGGATTCGTATTACCCTTCCTTTTCTTGCTTTTCCCGCGTAGTTTATGCGTGACGACAGTAAAACGGCTGCGAGGTAGACAAAAATAGCGCTGTTTTAGCAGGCACCGTCAACAGAAACCCGACTTTCTCGGGTAGCAAAAGTAGGCACCGTCCTCGAGTAACGTTTTCCTGGAAATTTAATTTTTTAGAGAAAAGTAACTGAGAACTTCTTTTTTAGGAAAACATTCAAACGCTACGCTGCCGAGCCGAGCTGAAGAATGACAATAGGTCATTGGTGTATTAAAGTTTGAAGAGTCAAAAGTCGGTCGTGTTTAGATCATTTTCTGTAAGAGTTGTTGCTAGTCCACTTATCCATTGTTGTTAGGGTTAACAGTAACTCCTGAGACATGTTACAGTACCGATCAAATGTAAGCTGATAGTCACTCAAGACTCGAATGTCGTGACTCGATTTCCAGAAGTGTCCGTGCTCCACGGATTTTTAGCTGGGGGTGTGCCGCCAGCCTCGTTCCCAGGGTCTCTCCTCTTCACGTGACGTGAAGAGACGGGAAGAGGAGAGACCCTGGGAACGAGGTTGGTGTGCCGCTAGGACTCTGCAGTGACTCTGAGAACCTTAACCTATACCAGACAATGTTAACCTTTATTTTGTTACCCTATTCTAGAGTAAACACCGAAAATCCCTACCCTATCCTAGACGTCGTACTGCCCACCGTACCGATTTTAAATGTCATTTACCGGAAAAATTCTCTAACTAAATGACAATTCTTCAAGAAACTGATTAGTTGCGCAGGAAATGGTACCCAGACCAAACCTCTCTGATTTCCATACCCTATTCGAGAGTAAACTCGCTGAAAACCATACCCTTCGCAGCGGCACATACCTATATAGCTCATATGTGGGAGTAACCCCCCCCCCCCCCCCCCCGGGGAGGGCTAACGCTCAAAACCTCTTTTTCACTGTGGCTAATTAAGCAATAGACCGCACTTTCCAGAAGTTTACCAGCGCAATAAAACCACGCGGGATGTTGGGAGAACACGAGAAAGCTTGTAAATCACGAGCCGCAGGCGAGTGATTTACAAGCTTTTCAAGCTTTACAAGCTTTTATGAAATAACTACTTGGACAAAAATACTTAGAAATCGGCGCTTTTTATTTTGTAACCTGATCAAGTTGTTTATTCTCCTCAAATTCATCAGTGAAGCGGGAGAACCAACCACAAATCGGGATCTATTTTGAGCATAAACCTGTTGAATCGCCGAAGGACGCATTGCAGTTTGAGCGAATGAATGAAAGTGTTTTTTAAGTTGAATTACTGTCTAACTCTCACAAAAATGTGGCTAAAAAAGGTTAATGCCTTGGCGAAAAAATGCTTTTTATCAGCAGATAGCAGTTACTGATGAAAAGTGATGTTTACACTGCCGATTTTACATGAATTAAACATATTGCTGTATGCCGTGGACGTCGAAACTGTGCTGTGGTGAGTCATTCCTGTCGAGACGCTGTTCATGTTTATTGTGGAACTTGTACACGACAGCTGCTGGAATGGACTTCTTGTAGCTGTACTTTGCTGAACGGCAGATGTTTGTACTTCTTCATCTTCGCAAACTGCCACTGTCAACACGTCGCTGCACTTTCGAAGCTGATTTACTGATGGCTGATTGTGACAGCTTCGCAAGCTCGCTTCATTGCGATGGCCAGAAATTGCCATGATTTCTCGATCTGTTAATCCAGTGTTGGCCCACAGGGTTATGGCTGTCGATCTCACCGAATGGTTGGTGTAGGTACGGGACAGACCTGCTTCGGCACTGATTTCTTTCATTAATGAAGAATCAATCAATCAATCAATCAATCAATCAATCAATCAATCAATCAATCAATCATCTTTATTTATACACGATAGGTATTAAAGCGACGCTTCGCTTGTGGGGTCGTGTCTAAATAATTAAATAAGATAACTAATGAATTAAAAAATAAATAGGATATACACCAACTAAAATCATATAGCTACTTACTACATACAAGTCTAAAACGATAAAAGCTTAAAATTCCAAAGTACAAGGTGGTACTCTAGTATCGACTAATTATTAACACTAATTATACTTTAAAAAAATCTTCCTCCCTTCTGGTTAATGTTTTAGGGGAGATACAGTCGAAATCTAGGTGTAGCAGAGTCTTTGATCGTCTTGCCATAATCGCATATTTCTTAACATTGTCTATATCTTTATTGAGTTGAGGAACCAACGTGCTCCAAACTATTACTCCTCTACGAGCTACAGAGTTCCTCATGTAGTTGGTGTTAAAACGAGGGACATCAATTTTCAGTTTCTTCCTAAGTTGATATCGCTTGATGTTATCATTGTTCTTAATAATAGCTGACATAGCGTCTGGAGTCAGGTTATTGTGGATTTTATACATAAGCTTAGCTAAGCTAATTTTATACATAAAGGCTAAAGAAGACCAATTAGCCTTTTTCATAACATCTGCATTAGATATCTCCCAAGGTAGATCAAAGAAAATTCTCGCAGCTCTACAATGCAGCGCTTCTAATGCCTTAAACCCTTCCTTATTTGTGAGGCCTCCCCATACTGATATACAATCGACGGCATAATAACTCTAAAATACAAGTCTAATAACATATTCTTTGGAAGAAATTTGCTACGTTTTAACAAGTTTAACTTATTAACAAAGCCTTTCTTAACAACACCAACATGTTTAGACCAGTCCAGCCGATCATCTATCAGTACGCCTAATAGACGAGAGTGTGTAACCCATTTGATGGTGTGTTGGGCCAACGTTAACTCTTTCAATGGGCCAGTGAATCTTCCAAAATTAACAAAGCGCTGATACTGCAGCCTAAAAATCACTTAATAAGTCGGACAGGGTCGCCTCCTCAAGGAGACGGTTCAAGTTAGGCAATGTCCTTGCGAAAAATGAGTGTTTATAATAGTTTCTTGTAGCCCCATGATATGTATACATATCTATAAACCGTAGTTGTGGTTGCGAGTTTGACTGGTTCAAGTTTACTATCATCGCATATGGCAAAACCATTATTTTCTCATTTTATCACAAAGCACTGTTTCTTTCTACACATAATGATTGAAAAAAGATATTCCCACTCGGTTTAAATGTCCAATCGCCAAGAGGTATGGTTGCACACAAACATTTATAAGGGAACTGGTTATAACAAGTTTGTTCGACGTGGACCCACCTTGTCTGGAGTACGTGGCCGGGGAGGGGGGGGGGGGGGGGTATCGAAGACACGACCTGTCTCATAATAAACATTACCGACAAAACTCTCTTGCCCTTAAAATTTGAGTTGACACAGAAATATTCAGATAGCAAGATTCAGCATTGCAAGATAAATGAAAAAAGTGAAGTTTGAATCTCATTGTCATTTTTTACTGCTGGATAGACGAGTGGCTATGCAATAAAGACACCATCTTTTGAGGTTGAGGAAGAGGGTTGCGAGCAGACAATAACATATAGTTTGTGACTCGGTGGGTCCTGTTTGAGTATAGTAGTTTTGGCCACTTCTCTCAATCAAATCAGACACTAGCGCACAAAATCTTGTCTCACGCTGATGCGACTATCTGCCGCCAATGAAATTGTAGGTTAGAAAGCCGAATTCCTCGGTCTCAGCAAGAGGCGATAAATTGTTTAAACATCGTCAATGCGCTTAGTTCTTGTTCCACATACAGGGTCCCAAACCCTTTTAATCTTCGCAAAGATCATTTTCTCCTACATAGGAAAAGTAATTCAGGAACAACTAGAGAAGATTCAAACTACTCAAGAAAAAAAGCAAATAGTTTTGTTCCTTTACTCAATATCCACTCTCTATCCAGAAACTCAGGCCTCTGTTTTTCACTGCGGTCAGTTCGCTTCGGGTCACGTGGTGACAAGGTCGGAACACTTCCGGAAGAAACTCGCAGAAAGCCGCACAGCCTCGACACAATCCGAAAGAATCGCAGAACTCAATGTTCTTGACAGAACCTGGGAATTTACCAGAGCTTGTTTGAATCATTTAGTTTTCTCATCGACAATCACTTCCTTTCCACATATATCCACTTTCAATCAACAGAGCTGTTTCTTTTTTTAAGTTAAGTATCCCTTTTAGTATACAATAAATATATACATGTATAATCACTTGAGAGGAAACAAAAGCGTACTTCGGTTGAAATCCTTTCTTGAGCCCACGATGCTCTCAACAGAAGTTGCCAAGCAACAAGGCAATCGCTATGACGTCAAGCTGGAGGATAAGAATCGGGCGCTCTTCGGGATATTGACGAGGATTTATCGAATATGACGCTCGTTCCCTCGGTTGCTTTACTTACAAGTCTCCACAAATGCTGTGTTTCGTGTTATCTTCGTTTGTCTTTCATGGATTTTTTGCTCGCTTCTCTTCTCCTTTTGTTGATGGGATTTCGTGGGTCAAATATTTCAAAGGTGTCCTCGTCTTCAACGAATGCATCTCTAGCTCGTTTGTCCTGTCTTTCACACAACAGCGTATGAAATATCCTGAAATAACAGATAGAAAGTTGGTTTTAAAACCATTCCACTCTCACGCACAAAACTTAAATTATTTAACGTGGTTGAGTTTACGTTTGGTTCTGAATCCGGATCATTGTAATCATTCACATGGGCAGAACTTTTCAATAATGCTTTACAGTACGTGAATTGCGTTGTGCAAGGTGCTTCTAGTTTTCCTGTTGCAGAAAGTAGACGTTCTTTCCACTTTTTGCAACACGAAAATTTATTGCGCGCGGACGTGGTAATACGGGCAACGAACAATCGCAACTTGCAATGCAACATTGTTGCGCGACAAGTTACAAAGAAAATGTTGCCCGTACAATTAAAACTTGGCCTTTATGGCCGGCAGATCAGGTGTAGGAGTGATTCTTACCATCCTGTGTCATCTTCCTCTTCGTTTGCGTTCTCGTTTTCTTCGTCTTCATTTTCGTCTTCTTCTTCTTCCTCTGATTGCTGTAGTTTGGCTTGAAAAGACGCCAACAGCGCTAAGTTCTACATGGAAAACAAACGAGACATTCATGAGAAAAAAAAGCGCTTTTCAATGGCTGATAGACACGAGGGCCAAACAACAAAGTTTAAATCTTCGTCGACTGTAATAAATCTTCGAGCAGATTGTGAAATTTTGAAAAAGCAGTGAAGAGTCTCCGAAAGGACACGAGTTCCATGTTAAACAAGCGAGAGAATTTGAAGTCTTATCGATTCTTCCCGGGAAATCCTATAAAATATAAATAGATTCATATTTTTTTCAGAGAGTTGGTGACTGAGAAGGCTTGAAAATAAAAGTGAACGAACAACCTTTGTCGAATATCCATCAATTTTCAGGAATTTCACCAAATTTCAACTCTTTGCAGGTGCTTGAGTTCACTAAAGCGTGTGAAACTTGCGGCTGGTCAAATAAACAGGCCTTTAAACCAAATCAAATCAACTTTGCTAAACGAGGATGACAGTCTGTTACGACTCACAAACCTGTGGTCCTCAGATTCCGGATCGAATTGAAATTTGGAAATGTTGGAGAGAGGAAAACCGGAATACCCGGAGAAAAACCTTTCGGAGCAAGGACGAGAACCAACAACAAACTCAACCCACATATGTCACCGAATCCGGGAATGAAACCCGTGCCACATTGGTGAGAAGCGAGTGCAGGCTCTCACTACTGCGCCATCCTTGCTCCCCGCAAAAATCAAGTAGATTGAAACTCTTGGATAGCGCACGGGAGTAGAAGCAAGCACACAACAGGTGTACATTAGCCTGCATGACAAGCGCCAGAAATGGGAAGAGAAAAGGGAAATCGGGAGCACGCTCAAACAAAAGGGATCTTAAGGCTGGTTTCCATATGATCGCAGATCGCAATAAGGTCTGCGATCATATGGAAACCAGCCTTTAAGATGCTACGAGGAGGACTGCAACGAGAACGTCAAAAACAATTGTTTTAATTTGCAAAACACTGGCTCTGCACGTGCAGCACGTGCGTTACTTTAGTGCAATTCTTTGCCATCCTCTGCAAAACAACAGGAGCTTTAGCAACGACGACGGCGACAGCAGCGAAAACGTCACTATTAAAATGGGTTCGCGTTTTTTCAAACGTCGTCGCGATTATTCCAACTCGCTTTAAATGTCAAACGTACGTGAAATTTCCTCGAGATGAATTCTTGGAGACCGCACCCAAGTTTAGAAAGAGAAAGAAAAATTCTTCGCGTGTGTTTACGTCCTCCACAAAACGTCCCATCGGGAAATTTCACGTCCTAGTCGTGCAGTGACGGCAAAGAAATGTACCAAAAAGTGTAATGCACGTGCAGAGTTGTTGGTTTGGTTATCAAGCCTGTTGCTTTTTGGCGTTCTCGTTGCCGTTGCCGTCGTCGTTGCTAAAGCTCCCTAATGTCTCTGCTGAAGGTCCCTTTATAAGCGAGTGTATGAGCCCTTGTAAAGCTTTGTAAGTTCTCGTAATCGTCTTCGTTCCTAGGTGGAACATAGGTCCTCAACTAGCGCGCGCCACCTAACCCTATACCGTCCTATTCTCGTTAATATAGATTAATGATCAGCCCCATTTAAATCATCGACGGACTTCTGGTGCGTGACAGCTAAATGGATTGCGTGAAAGTAACTGGAGTGAATGCGTTGCGTGATAACACAAAATGACGTATTGCAAAAGACAGACTTGTTACCTGTTCATCTCGTCCTTCGCCTTTCCTTTTCTGTGCCGCTTTCTTCTTTTCAAGGTAGGACACTTGTTCGGCATGAAACGCTGCCAACACGTCTGATTCTTTTGACTCTGATCAACGACAAAAACAAATAAACAAACAAAAAAGAACGTAAACGTATTTTTTTCACCCACGGAGCAAGAAAGAGCTCTGAGAAACTCGATTTTAAAGGGGCCGTGTGACCTATTTTTAGTGTCACTATGAGTAGCCAAAAAACGTATTTGTTTCAATGGAATCATTTTAAAAAATAATGGTTTAGTTTTGTTAACAACAAACCTACTAGTGCACACATTATGTTTGGCTGCGGATGGCTAGGATGGAAGTGGAATTGGCCCAATTTTTTCACGTTCTTCTGGTGTTTTTTTAAAGAAGTCGCTACAAACTGTTTGTTCTTCCTAGAAGAAAAAGGTTAATATTTTCTTCCCGGTGTTGTAAGAGCAATTTCATGTTACAAAAATGACAGGTTCTTTGTCAAATATTCGAGCGTTTTTGACAAAAATAAAGCAAAATCGCCGTGGCAGTTCCCCTTTGAGGTGTCTGTTCTTTCCGGATCGAATTGGAATTTGGAAGTGTTGGTTTTAGTGGAGGGAGGAAAACCTGAGAAAACGGAGAAAAGCCCTTGAAGCAGGGTCGAGCACCAACAACAAACTCAACCCACATATGACATCAACGCCGGGAATCGAACCCGGGCCACACTGGTGGGAGGTGAGTGCTTTCAGCACTGCGCCATCCCTGTTCCACCATCAGAATGAAACAAACGATTGGTTTAAAGGTAACAAGTGATTGAAAAGCAGAGGAAAGACTGAAATGAAATTCGTCGTCGTGTGTTTTCGTCCTCCACAATTCAAAACGTCCCATCAGGAAATTTCACGTTCTAGTTGTGTAGTGATGGTAAAGAAATGTACCAAGAAGTGTAATGCACGTGCAGAGTTGTTGTTTTGGTTATTAAGCCTATTGTTTTTCCGACGTTCTCGATGCCGTCGGACGGGAACACCCCATTTCTCGTGCACTAAATTTTCGCGTTCGTGCTTTCAGTATTTCGCTGTTACATATATATCATGGGAGGCTGGAGATGGTTTTTTACAGTTTAAAAGATCGATCTAATTTAATACTGATTTCATTGGCTAAATGAGGGGAAAACGTTCGACCTATCACTGTCAGTTTCATGGGGTCGGAACAAAAACAGAATATTCATGCATGCTTTACAATAGTTCAGCGAAAAAAAAAATTAAAAAACAACAAAAAACAAAAAGTTAATAAAACAAGACAAATTTTCCAGACAGACACACCCAAAAAAGAAAAAAATTTATCAGTGCACTGGCCGGGAATCGAACCCGGGCCTCCCGCGTGGCAGGCGAGAATTCTACCACTGAACCACCAGTGCCAGATAAACTCACTGGGTGTAATGCATCGTAATTATAACTGGATTGTGTCTGTTAACGCTCTCCTCTCGAGGTTCGAAGGACAGTTTTACAATGAAATTTTGATTAAGCGCAATTTAGAGATTCTGTGTGAACTTTCAAATTTCGTATTCTTGACGGAAAGGCTGATGATTGCGGCACAGGAACCTTTCCAGGTTTTCAACCAAAAAGAAACGCAACTCGGAAAAAAGGCATTGTTTGAGATTAGTCGTAAACACCCAAGGGAATGAAGGGTAAACAAAAAGGGCTGATCAAATAAACGATTGAAAGGAAAGAAAATGTATTTAAAAGCTGATACAGAATAAGCACAGTTGTCTCAAGTGGGATGGCAGAAGATGCACTGCCGCGAAAAATTTATGTTTCCAAAAAGAACTCGCCAATAAAAAACTATTCCTATTTTGTCATTTAGGCCATCTTTCAAATCCTTATCCAATGTGACGTCATAGCCTCGTTTCCGTTTCAGAAAAAAAAGATGGCTGCTCGCGGGACAAAAATGGCAATTTTCCGTCCCAGATTTATCGAGAAAGAAATTGGTAACAGTGCAAATCAATGTTATTCTCTGTTATTACATTGTATGAAGTTGCGTTTAAGGAAAAATTTGCTAGACCCTTGTTAATGAAGATAGTACTCAGAGATTTCAAAACGTGGTAGTTGATTGCATTAACGAGTTGGTCCGATTAACGGCGTTTCCAAATAAGAAAAAAGCTGAATTTCTTTATGAGCCACAAAAAATTGGTCGTCAAAACCAGATCTTCGTGGTTATACTTGGAGGTCGTAAATCGGGTTCTACTGAAATTATAGTCCGAGGATTGATTCAAACGCGTTATTTTTAACTTCAAAGGTAACACCTTTTCAGTTTTGTAATCATTTTGGAGTCTAATCATGGTGATTTCTACGGTAAACGCCCATACAGATCTCCCGCTCATATTTTATCAAGTACTTATAGTTACACATTGTCATGTATCTTTTATTATTCTGTACTTATTATAAATTCAATTTTGTACCTAGCGTGCAGAACAGACGTGATTTTTTTGCGTTTTTCGACCTCCTACCTGAGTGTTTTTCTCCTTCGTTCTCCTTCTTTTTTTTCGTGTCCATCATCTCCCGCTTTAAACGTTTATATTCTGCACGGGCTGCTTCCTGTTTGCTGAAAAGAAAAAATCAAAAGAGCTGTTAACAACAATAGGTTGATACTGTCATTGGCGGACTGGTTACCATGGAGATTAACTAAACTTAGTTTCCATGGGAACTGTCTCACCCAGGTGTTTAAATGGCTACTGGTTACATACTGCTGCGGGTACCCCTGTGATGGACTAGCATCCCATCCAGGGGGAAGTAGTAATACTCAATATCACTTAATGCTGGGTATCCTGTGATGGACTAGCATCCCATTCAGGGGGGAGTAGTAATACTCCAAATCACTTCATGCTGGGTATCCTGTGATGGACTAGCATCCCATCCAGGGGGAAGTAGTAATACTCCAAATCACTTCATGCTGGGTATCCTGTGATGGACTTGCATCCCATTCAGGGGGAAGTAGTAATACTCCAAATCACTTCATGCTGGGTATCCTGTGATGGACTTGCATCCCATTCAGGGAGAAGTAGTAATACTCCAAATCACTTCATGCTGGGTATCCTGTGATGGACTTGCATCCCATCCAGGGGGAAGTAGTAATACTCCTAGTCACTTCATGCTTGGTATCCTGTGATGGACTAGCATCCCATTCAGGGGGAAGTAGTAATACTCCAAATCACTTAATGCTGGGTATCCTGTGACGGACTAGCATCCCATTCAGGGGGAAGTAGTAATACTCCAAATCACTTCATGCTGGGTATCCTGTGATGGACTTGCATCCCATCCAGGGGGGAGTAGTAATACTCCTAGTGACTTCATGCTGGGTGTCCTGTGATGGGCTAGCATCCCATCCAGGGGGGAGTTTCATGCTGGGTGTCCTGTGATGGACTAGCATCCCATCCAGGGGGGAGTAGTAATACTCCTAGTCACTTCATGCTGTGGGTCCTGTGATAGACTAGCATCTCATCCAGGGGGAGTAGTAATACTCCTAGTCACTTTATACTGGGTTGGGTATCCTGTAATGGACTAGCATGCCATCCAGGGGGGGAGTAGTAATACTCCTAGTCACTTCATGCGGGGTATCCTGTGATGGACTACCATCCCATCCAGGAAGAGTAGTGATATTCCTACAATTCTGGCGAAACTCTTGGGAAGATGACATGGAAAACGAAACAGCCCTAACCTTTTCTGTAACTTTGTAAGTTTACTAATCTTACATTTCCTTTTTGCTTTAAAATTGCAATGTAGTGTAATTATTTCATGCAATTGTTGTAACTGTACTGCAGTGCAATTTAATAGTAGTGTAACAAATGTACTGTAATCCTGGTGTAATATAATTATTTTTTACACCCATTTTGAAATCACTGGTGATCCTTGCAATCTGATTGGCTCTGAACAGTGCAATTTATTCCTAAATTGCACCATTGTTTGCTCTAAATCACATCCTTTCTTTAGCCCATCAAAATGGAAATGAAGTAACAAAAATATAATGTACTATTATTATTGACAATAAAACTGTGATTTCAAAATAGGTGCATTCAAGTGGTAATTGAACTTTGTGTCGCGCAATTTTGGTCTGAAATCACGCTTGTGATTTCAAATCAAACTCGCGCTGCGTGCTCATTCGATTTTGCAATCACGCGTATGATTTCATATCAAATTGCACTCCACTCAGTTCAATTACCATTATATATATAAAAAGCAAATAAACAGATAAATAAATAAATAAATAAAAACTCCCTGAAAGAAAGTCCTTTAAAAAGTCCTTTTTTGATAATTTTACCGTTATTTTTAGTTTGCAATTAATGTATACTAAATTATTATTGAGGACTGTAATTTGCAGGGCCACAGGTTTGTTAGCTTTGAGCTGTTAAGTGGTACCCTCGTAAAATTAAGACTTAACTTAATTGCTTACTTATCGTAAGGCCTGGGATTATATTTTGAATTTTTTGGCATTTTTCCTGTTGTACCAACCTTTTTCCAAACTCGTTTTTCGCTGTTTTTTCATCGAGGTCGTCATTTTCATCATCTTCTGTTTTTCTTTTCTTTAATTTATTTCTCACTTCATCACGCATGCGCAAGTCAAAATCTTTTCCTCCAGTACTCTACAAGAAAGTATAACAATATTTCTTTAAAAAAGAAAAAATGTTTGAAGACTGATTGTCCACTTTGTCCTCTCACTCTAGTACCAATCTCTTTACCCAAACGAACCGTATTGTGCGTTGATCATTTTGAAACTTCAACATTCCTCCATGGCACCTCCCTTCCCCCACCCGGCATTTGAACTTTTGAAAATTAAAGTGCTCAAATTCCCGCCTCACTAGGGGCCACAAAGCCGGTCAAATTCCCTACCCACAAGTGCTTGTGTATATTAGGTATACCCCTAAACTATAGCTTATTTTGCAGTTCTCAACATCTTCATTAATGTGAGAGCTGTCTTCAGACCCACAACTTCTAGGGGAAAAAAGTTGAAAAGTTATAGTGGTGGTCAACCATATCACATATGGGAGGGGGTTTAAAGAATTTTTTCCTTTTCATGAGTAGATCTTCACAAGACCATCTTGGTGTCAAAAATTCATATAAATCTGTCAAATATTGACAGAGTTATGGCTTTACCTGCCAATTGGCACTCTTAGGGATTAAAGGGTTAACACTCTCGCAAAGGTTCTGAAACTGGAACAAATGCCCTATTGGAGGGGGGGGGGGGGGGTGGTGCAGTGGTGAGAGCTCTTGCCTCCTACCAAAGTGGTCTGGGTTCGATTCCTGGACTAATAGCAACATCACATGTGGATTAAGTTTCTGGTTACTGTCCTTACTCCAAGATGTTATTTTCCAGGCACTTTGATTTTCCCTTCTCCTCAAAACCCAATACTGTATTTCTAAGTTGTAATGGGGCCTGGAGTGTCCGAAGGTGACTTATTCATTTTTCAATTTATGCATGGTTCAAGTCCTACTACAAGACCTTCTCTCCCCCTGTACACCCAGAAGTGGGTAATAGGATGCCGTTATGAAAAGAAAAAATTTAAACTTCTTCGGTGGTAGGGGAGGGGGGGGGGGAGGGGAGGTACATGGAGAGGGGGCATGGTTGCAATAGGAACTGATCCATTAATAATTTGTTTACATTGTCATGATTTTTCAAGTCTTTTATCTGGGTTAAAGTACACATGTGGTTTACAAAAGAAATGTGAGGGGATTACATCTGGGCCCAGTTGTTCAAAGCCCAATTAAGCTAATCCTGGATTAACGGGAACTTTGATGCCAGTGTAGTTACAAACCAATGAAGATTCTTCAAAAAGATTTTTAGTCTCTCAGTTTTGACTTAGACTTTTCTTTACCATTATCTTAAAATTAGATTTTAAAAACATTTTGAATGAGCAAGATGAAAACCTCGGTTAACTTTTAATCGTGGATTAGCGTTAATCAGCATACAAACAACTGGGCCCAGGGGAGTAAAAATATAATGCACATAACGTCCACTCCCATCCCCTCCCTTACAAATACCTCCTCATCGCTGTCATCATCCGAGTCAACTTGTTTGGATTTCTTCTTTTCCTAAGCAAAAGGACAGAATATCTAAAATTTGGATTCACAATAAAAATTCTTGCTAAGGGACCAGTTAAGTCAACTCTCATTGAGCAGTTTCTGTGTCCTTCACTGCAAAGTTCAAGGGGGAGGTTGTTGAAAGCCAAACGATTTAAAGGCAAGCTAAATTCAAATTTCTAGATGGGTGGGGTGGCGTCCAATGATGAAAATTGAAATGAAGATAGTTAAAATTCACGCTGTGGTACCCCTTAGAGTGCTAAAATCTAAAATTTACTTCTCTCAGAGGACTACGTTCATGAAACAGAACTCTGCTATCATTCAGGACTTCTTTTCAAAATTTTCAGCGCTCACTCCATCACTTTAACGTGGGAGTCTTTTCCTCGGATAAAGGCTACAAGTGCAATTATCGCACCATGAAGTAAAATATTATGTTTAAAACATGAGCAGCAGTGTTTTATTGGGATTTAAAACCACGAGGCGCAGCCGAGTGGTTTAGCCCCAATAAAACACATGCTGCGAGTTTTTTGAACAGCTTCAAAAACATTCCTGGAAAAGCATGTGTCAAGAGAGTTCATAACAATGATGCTTTTGTGAACGTTGGAAATTAGCATACGAGAAAATCATTAAACACCACATACTAATAAGGAGGAGGTTTTATCGGATATAAAACCAATGCACATGATGTTTTAATGACCATTTGATAGGTCAATGGGCTTCTGAATCATTAATGAGTTTTTGAAGTTGGTAGAAGTGTTACAAACCCCCTTACTCCACCACCACCACTTACTCAGAACACTGCTAAACGATGGGAGCATTGAATCCCCGGGATGCCCATACAACAAATTGTAAGCATAATTAATTGTTGCTGGTACAAAATTTTAAATCTAGGTAGAGGGAAGCAATGTAGGACTGCAAAAAGAATGTGAATAAATAACAAAATTATCATCGGTACAGCCTCTTTATTTCCTGTCAGCACTCTAATGTTACAGCTAGCAATAACAAAATAATTCGAAGTCTATCAAAATGTGATCAACCATATCATTCAGTTGTAGTATATGGACCAAAAATACAAGATTGCCAACAATACAAGTCATATGTAGCTTACGAAAGTAAATCTATTAACCCTTTAAGCCCTAACAGTGATCAGCATCAAATTTCTCCTTGTAATATCAATGCCTATTCAACCTCTGAGGTCATGAGAATTACGGATATGATCACCCAACTGAATTTTCTCGATATTTTAAAAACTTCTATCTACTACTTTTATAAGAAAAGTATGTAGACAGGATAGGAGAATTCATTCTTTGATATTACGGATTAAGGGGCTAAGCTATAGAATCAGACTTTAGAAATAATTATTATTAAAAACTGTTACCCTAAAACATCAGTTGTCTCATAAATAAAATTCTAACAATTTAAAATGCTAAAAACCTAATTCATTACATTGTTTAGAGATAAAATTACAATCGTTTTATCTTTGGCAAGCTAGGATATCTACATAAAAATTTGTTTAAAGTTCATCAAACAGGCATTAAGCTTTTCGCTTCTAAAGACTATATTTGAAGTCCATCAAACAGACATTCAACTTTTTGCTTCTAAAGAATATAACTTTAACTGATAATATGAAACCTTCAAACGTTTCCACTTAGGAGCAACACTAAACTGTTTTTCAAATGTGAGAACCATTTATTTTCGACAAATAAAAATAACCTACAGATGTACTGCTCAGTAGCTTTCCTCAATGTTAAGGACAGTTAAGGATTATGTCTACAGATGTTTCTAAAGGCATTTAAACAGTTTAATGCTACACTTGTTAAACAAAACAACTGACATAAAAGCTTGGATACTCGTACCTGCCAACCTTACAAAGTAAGAAACAGGGATTACCCCGCCCCAACAACTGCACCAGTGAAAGAAAAAATTTTGTCCAACACTACTGGTATGCCACGACTGCTCTAACAACAACAGCAAAGGTAACAATCCTTTTCTTTTTACAATACCATGCAAATTGCAGTTTTGTGTGTTCCTCACAAAACAGAAAATCATCTTGAATTCACAAATCAACTATAATCATATCAAGTTTAGTGAAATTCCAAAGTTTCCTAAAAACTCCTTGCAAACTGGAAGGTATACAACAACTCAAAAATTCTTTAGGATTAAATGCAATTACGTCTTCACAGAAAACCTGAATGTTTGAATTTTTTACGTTTGGAAGCACAAAAATCACAGCAATTCCAATTAAATTGCGATGGCTGGCAGGTATGCATGCTGATTGACTGTCTCACTATATTTTGACTTGAACAAAGACCATGCTCTAATTGAACTTTCAAAAAATTTACTACGACTTTTTATCCTTACTGAACACAACATTCAGAAGCAGAGTGGTTCCCAGCAGGCAAAACATTGACACGATCCTCAGACAAACGAACCACCTTATCTAACTCCTCCCAACCCTCTCCACTGTATTTTTCGCGTGCCTGTTTAACAAACTCAACCATGCAATGCCCTGGCACAGCATTACTCAAGTTAAACTGAGAGTGAGTCTCTAAGGCATCATATAATTTCAATGTCAGTAAAAACATTGGTGTCTGGCGAGGATCGGGTCTTGGAAAAAACTCGTTTGACCTTTCCCGCTCAGATGATGCATACTTTATAGCCTCATCTGAAACACTAGGAATAGCACTGGTTTGCAATGAATCACGTATTGTTTCAATTTTTGTCCTCTCCTCCAGAGTTAAAATCTCTTTAAAGTGCTTCTGTGTTGCGATCCCGACAACCTTTAATTGACCTTTGACCCAGCAAAGAACTGGGCCACCAGAATTACCAGGATTGAGAGAGCAATTTAAAACAGCCATTGTATGACCTGATGAACACAAATGATTGAAAGTTTCCTCAAAACCAGAAACATAACCATTTACAAAAACAGCACTGTTGCCTTTGTGACTCATGGGATAGCCAAATGAAAAAATTTGCATCCCTGGTAACAAGGAGTGGTCTGACAATTGTAATGGGCAAATTCCATTTTCCTTTAAGTTAAGGCCTCTGCAGTAAAGCAAGGCCAAATCTTTAAGTGTATCATAGTGGATGATCTCACAAGGGAGCTCTCCAATGGCTACATTAGAAATAAAAATCTCCTTTCTGTCGTCATTCTCGTCAGTTAGGTCATTCACCACATTAACCTTCTGCTCTGCCTCACTGTGTGAGTGTCCCTGCAACTCAGACTTGCCTCCCATAGTTTTATCATTGAATGCATCTTCAATGACGTGTTTGTTAGTTATAATGAAGTGATCATGAATGATGAAACCAGAACCATGCTCAATTTCAATCTTCTTAGTAGCTTCAGCATACTCTTCTTCAATTTCAGCCCTCTCTTGATCTGCCCTTTCATTCGTGCATTTAGAATCACGGTCTTCACCAGCGAGATACCTTTCAAGATACTTTTTTCCATCAAAGTAATCAATTGCATTTTTAATTTCAAAAATGTTGTATGTCAGCTGGGTCTTTGGGATCCCATCTTTCTCTTCTTTGGTAGGGAATATGTCTGTGTCATATGGATGAGTGCCTGCAAAGCACTCTCTCACACGGCGTTCTGCCTCATTACGCGAATATTTATGCAATCGCTTTTTGGCTTTCTGATACTTCTTTGAAATAGCATCCCTTTCTGCTTGAAGTGCCTTCTCTGATTCAGTTAGTTCATCTTTCTTGAGAGTCCTCACTGTGCTGTGTTCTTCTTCTTGGTCAAGATGCACAAGCATTCTGTGAATATCAAAAATGTCATACATTTGGTTGCTGTTTGGGTCCTTGGCTACATCTTTTATATACGGAAAGACTTTTCTGCCACGCACTCATAATCCACTAGTGGGAAAGCAATTTTTCATATTCTGCTCTGCTTCGCTCTTAGAATACCTGTGTAACCCATGTTTAGCTTCTTGATACTCCTCTTCTATTCCACGTCTATATGCATCAATTGACCTGTTCAGTTCATAACACCCAGGTCCTTCACTTTCTGAATATTTCTGAAGAAGCTTCCGTTCATCCAAACATTGAATTGCTTTGTCAATATCAGAGATGTTATAAATGGGAGAGATCACTTGATTGTCATCTTTTTTAATGGGAAGTAAATCTACACCTGGAGGAAAGGAAAACCCAGTATAGCAATCCTTGACTCGTTTTTCTGCTTCACTTCGAGAATATTCTCTCTTCTCATTGGATTTCAACTCTTTTTTAACATTCTTCCTCAGTTCATTGTCTTTCTTCCACCGTTCATCATTACGGTGATCACGACCCTGGAAAAACAGTTGTCCAAAAACACTTGTTTCATCCCAATGAACAAGAGCATCATGAATTTCGATAATGCTATAAGGCTTATTTGGACTACGTTTATGCTCGACTTCAAGCAAACCTACATCCCCAGCAAAGCCTCCAGCAAAGCAATCCCTCACTCGGCGCTGCGCAACAATCCAGGAATATTGACATTGTTTATCTCGGTTACCAGCCGCTTTCTTGCATTCACTTTCAACAACAGCTCTCCTGTTGTCAATCAACTCTTTCATTTCATCATACCTGGGTCCAGGATTTGGGTATCTTTCAGCAAACGCCATTTTGTCAAAGCTAACAAGTCCATTGTGGATATCAATGATGTCATAACGATTCTCTGTATTTGGTTTCCCATATTCATCGAACTCAGTGGGAAGCATGCTGTGTCGTATATGGTCATATGGTAACCATCCACGTCCGACGGGACCAGGCAACAAACCCCCATAGCATCTACGTAATCGTTTTAAAGCTTTATCCCAAAAATATTTCTGTAAGTTCTCTGGTCTTCCATGAATCTTGACCTTCACACAACCTTCTAGAACCTTTCTTCCTTCATCGCCTAACACATCGCTGTAGCAATGCATGGCTTTGTGGTCCTATAGTTTTCTTCTAAATATGTTTGACAAGAATGGTCAAGAAGACAGTACTGCATCAGCCGCGCATTACAGACACTTTGCCAAGCCAATGATGTCTTGATTAGCAACCAAACTTGTTACGACAAGTGTGGCAAAGAATGTCGCCACTCAAAAACAAGTGGTGCAATAGCCAGGTAACCAGGCCTAACAGTAAAATTTTCAAGAAAACTGGATTGGACGTCCGCAGTATGACATCCGGTTAGCGAGACAGCTTTCCATTTAGCCTAAAATCTCGGTTTATATTACCAGAATCGTCGGTTTCAAGGCGGCTTCTTCTTCTCCTTCATCTTCTTCTTTTTTTTTTTTTTTCGTTCAAGCGAACTCTTCTACATTAGAATTAGAAACACTGGTCAACATTTAGCTACATTTCTGCGCGTTCTTCCTCCGGCAGGTCTTGCTTCATCCTCGGACAGCTAGTCGGGAGGAAGGGACTTTCAACTGAGAAAGTTTTCTTTTAATAAACTTTCGCCCAAAAGCTGTCGCCCGCGAAAGTCCCTTCCACCCAACTAGCTGTCCCTGGATCTCCAAGGATGGTCTTGCCTGATGACGACATTCTAAAATGAAGCATTGGCGATGTGACGTTTGCTGTTGTAACAAAATATCCGTCCAATGTTAAGCAAGGATTGGAATAATATGGGACTGATTGTTTTCCATCCAATGCCAATACTGGCCAAATATTGTGAGACTCATATCGGAAATGATTTTGGCTTTTTATTATGCATTGTTAAAGTTCATCACCATGAAGGAAGCAAAACTTTGCAATTGTCTGCGCTGTGAGTTATACGGTCACTTACCACAACTCACTCTATGAGAATTTAACTTAAACTTTTACTTGGTAAAAGGGCATTTAGGTTGTAAATTCATATGACAACATATGACGTCATCACTTCCCGCTGCAAACCCCAAAGGAAACATCTTTGGGTGTACCATCTATCCTCCTAGCCTCATTGTCAAACCTTTTATACTTGCGAAGTTATGGAGGGGGTGGAATCTGCCCTCCCAACCCACCCCCCTCAGAAGACAAAAAAAGCCCAGTCTAGATAGGCTTCAATTACACTGAGAATTGAATTCCAGGGGCATCATGCAGTTTCATATCATATAGGTGGCTTGCAACCAACCCCTGGAGATGCAAAAGACAATGGCATGGTGGCCATGTTGGATGACAAAATAAAAGGTTCTGTCACCCAGCATGGCTGCCACACCAGTCTTTTCGCATCTCCAGGGATTGGTTGTAAACCACCTACACCGCATCTACAATGAAATGCTTTAATAGCAGTAATTATTAAAAGGTCATAAATTATGAACCCAGAACCATGACTAATTTTATCTTTCTTTTTGCTTTGCTTTTATACTCATCTTGAATTTTTGCTCAATCGTGATTGCCTACATCTGGATCCTTATCAAGTAGCTTTGTTTTTATTTAATAAATATCAAAAAATCAACTGCATTTTTGTCACATGTCACAGTTTTGTTGGATCTTTTCTGCTCTTTGTTTCTGCACCTGTTGATTTCTTGTGCAAGAATCATGATTTGCTTCCATCTGGATACTATATATCAGAAACCAAATGGATATGTCTATCTTTTTTTTTTATGAATTAACAGTCAAAGATTTGGAGGCAGGGGATCTGTCACACTATAATAAATAAATTTATTCAACAGTCACTCTTACTCTAAGTTAGTTACAATTATATTTGACTCAAAGCATGACATGTTTAAAAAATAAAAACTGCATTTCTAATTATTTGAAACCTCTAAAAGAATTTTATGAATACATTAAAATACAATGGGAAAATCCATTTCTAATGTCATTGTCTGGTGTAAAACTATTATTCAAGCTTCTTTAACCTCCCTCAAAATGGCACATTAACATTGTTTAAGGCCTATCAATATTATCAGGCATTAATCTAAGACATTATTTTATCCCCCAAATATTACACAGCAATTAAATATTTCCACCAAGGAAAACAAAATGTGTATTATCCTAACACAGGAAACAAAGAAAAGTGCTGCTCAGTAAAAGCTTTCATTTGAGGCAATTTGTACAGCATAATAAACAGTACCACAGGAAAGTACTGCTCAGCAGCTTTAACTTGGTTGGTCACACTTGAGAATTTCATCTAAAGACTCAAAAGCTAGAATCACCTTGTACAGCAAAACAAACAGTGCCACAGGAAAGTACTGCTCAGTAGCTTTCATTTGAATGGTCACACTTCAGCATTTTATCCAAAGACTCAAAAGTTAGAACCACCTTGTACAGCAAAACAAACAGCACCACAGGAAAGTACTGCTCAGTGCTTTCATTTGAATCTATATGCAAAATGTTTGCCTCCTAGATTTCTGAAATTATAACCATATTTACATCACTAAAAACTACATGTACACTTGTTCAAACATACCAGTGATCACACAGTTGGGCTACCAACTGACAAATAAATTGTGCAGTTCCAGAAAATATCCATACTCCCCCCATGGAAGGTTATTTTGTAGTTAAGCTTCATACTTTGCTTCTAAAATTTTGGCTTTTAAGACCCCCCCCCCCCCCCCCTGCAAGGAATTTCTGAGATGACCTTCTATGGGGTGGGTATGGATTTTTTCTGGAACTGTGAAAAATGCACTGAGAAAAGAGCATGCAAGTCCAACATTTTTCTCTTTACTGAACACA
Organism: Pavona decussata; assembly: GCF_977016875.1. Classification (NCBI taxonomy): domain Eukaryota; kingdom Metazoa; phylum Cnidaria; class Anthozoa; order Scleractinia; family Agariciidae; genus Pavona; species Pavona decussata. The sequence continues at coordinate 999,539 of NW_028145656.1, read as the reverse complement.
ACATTCAGAAGCAGAGTGGTGACCTGAAGGCAAAACACTACTATGCTCCTTAGACCACTCAACTACTTCTATCAACTCCTCGTTACCCTCTCCCTTGCATTTGCTGATGGAATCCTTGATGAAATCAGTCACATAATGCCCTGGCACTGCATTACTCAAGTTAAACTGAGAATGAGTTTCCAAGGCATCATACAGTTTTAATGTCAGTAAATTCATTTTTGTCTCATTACTTTCCACTTCTTGATACCGATCTAAATACTTAGGCTTGGCAATAGAGCTGATTTGCAATGCTTTCCGAATTTGTTCAATTTCCCATCTCTCTTCAAGTGTTAGAATCTCTTTAAAGTGCTTCTGTCTTGCAACACCAACAACCTTCAATTGACCAATGACCCAACAGAGTATTGGGCCCCCGGAGTTGCCGGAGTTTAGTGAACAATTAAGTACTGTCATTGTGTCACCTGAAAGAGTTTTCTTGGAACCAGAAACATTCCCATTTACAAGCAGAGCTGTTTCTTCCGTGTGACTCATGGGAAAACCAAAAGCGAAAATCTGCATTCCTGGTAACAAGGACTGGTTAGAAAACTGCAATGGAGAAATGCCAGTTTGCTTTAGATTGAGCTCTTGGCAATAAAGCAAGGCCAAATCTTTACCAGCATCATAGTGAGCAACCTCACAAGGAAGTTCTCCAATGGCTGCATTTGAAATACCAATCGTCTTAGTATCATCACACAATGCATCTTCAACGACATGCTTATTGGTAATAATGAAATGATCATGAATGATGAACCCAGAACCATGATCAACTTCCACTTTCTTTGTGGCTTCTTCATACTCTTTTTTAATTTTAGCTCTCTTTTCATCCACCTTTGAATTTCTTTTTTTTGAGTCAGGTTGTTTCTCATCAAGGTACTTTTCACGAAGAACCTTATGATCAAAATATTCAACTGCCTTTTTAATGTCAAAAATGTCATAAGTTTGTTTGGTCTTTGGAATCCCATTTTCCTCTTCTTTGGTAGGGAAAACATCTGTTTCCTCTAGAAGCCTACCAGCAACGCAATCTCTCACTCGACGAGTGGCCTCACTCCAAGAACATCCACCCAATCTTCTTTTGCTTTGCTCATACTCTTCTTCTAAAGCAGCACATTTTGCCCTGACTGACATTATGAAATCTTGGGAAACTTCCCCTTGGCGTCTAGGGTTAATGCGAGACATTTCTTTAAAATGCAGATACATTTTGTGAATATCAAAAATGTCATATGTTTGTTCGAGGTCTTGAACCCTTTGAATCCCTATTTGAACATTCTTCAAAGAAAATATTGTTCTTTCTTCATCCAAGCTATCAAAAAAACAATCTCTCACCCTCTGCTCTGCTTCATCTGGGGAATACCTACGTAATTTCACTTTTGCTTCCTCGTATTCTTTTTTAACACCAGCAATGTTTTCTTCAATTAACTTCTTCATTTCACCAAGCCCAGGTCCTCCATCTTCTGGGTATTTTTGAAGATGCTTTTTCTCATCATAATATTGAATTGCTCCGTGAATATCAAAAATTGTGAAAGTTTCAGTGTTTGTTGGAAACCTATTGCCATTAGTTTTGATGGGCAATATATCTTCTCCTTGTGGAAAGGGACAGAAATAACAACCACGCACACGCTGCTCTGCTTTATCTTTGGTATATTCTTTCATATCTTTATCGGGACCGGAAAGGGCTTGCTCATATTCCTTTTCAATGGCACCCCTCCGTTTTTCCATATCTTTTCCTTCTCTTTCGGAAGGACGTCCATACCATGTATCCGGGTAACTTGGAACATTACTCGGTTCATTGTAGCGAACAACAGCATCATAAATGTCAATAATGCTGTAAGGTTCATGTCTATTTTGCCAAGATCTCTCAAATTGAAGAAGGTCATGATCATCAGCAAAGTTTCCAGCAAAGCAATCGCGCACTCGCCGCTGTGCAACAAACCAGGAATATTGGTGTCGTGCATCTGGGTCAGCACTGGCTGCTTCGCACTCTGTATCGACGTCAGTTCTTCGCTTGTCTATCAATTCCTTCGTTTCTTCGTACCTGGGTCCCGGTTTTGGGTATTTCTCAACATAAGCCATTTTGTCAAATCTTTCAAGCGCATCATAGATTTCAATAATGTCGTAAGTATTTTCTTCACCTGATTTAGTGGGAAGCAAGAGATCGTTAATGTCTACCCACGACAGCAAAGCACCGTTGGGAGACCGTCCAGCATAGCAATCCCACAATCGACGCAAAGCACTCAGTCCGTCATATCTGCGTGTGCTTTCTGACCTTCCATAGATCTTGACCTTCACACAAGCATCAAGAGCCTTTCTTCCCTCTTCCCCTAATACATCGCCGTTAGTGTACATGACTTCAATTCAAAGTTTGCCAATGTCGCAAAAGAAGCCTAAAGATCAGCAGAAATACGAATTTTTACCACACCAAGTATAGTTTAACCTGTGTTCCTCCTAAATCCTTGAGGAAAGAAGAAAAACTAAAAAAGATTCTTTCGCTGCAAGCCTAACCTTCTTCGAATAGCTTGGTAACCAGGCATGAGGAAGTAAAACGGAAGTAAGAATGACACTTCCGGTTTTTCCAACTTCCCTGACCTTGCTCTTTTTTTAGATTATTTGCTTTCCAAAGAGGCTCCAAAAAAAAAAAAACAGTACTTTAAATGACATTTTTCCCTTTTTTTTTTTTTTCTAAAAAGAAATAATCACTGATAGAAAAAACTGGTGTATGCTTGAGGGATGGTGAATTTTTTTTTTGAATGTGTGCTTTCGTAATCTAGGACGGTGCTTACTACTTAAAGAAGTATTGCTGTGTGGTTTGTGACTATGCACTATGCAGGGAAAGCAAACCTTAGCGAGGGCTATTGAAATCCAAACAAAAAAAAAACAGCAAATTAATTGAAATTACAAATTGAAGCTTTGCTATCTCTGAAAAATGCATGGTTACCCCAAATTTTCTTTTTGATACCAAGCGCACTTGGTAAGTTCTTTTTTCTCCGCATCGTTTTAAGACGCACAAAGATATCCCTGTATTAGTAGGCACCACCCATAGGAAACCCGAGTATCTTGAGATGTACAGAATGTATGCGCAGTAACAAAAGTAGGCACCGCTCCCCAGGGGAGCGCAGGCAACCTAATTCCCAGGGCTTCCCTGTCCCAATTAATCTGCGTACCTCGCTTTTTGTTGATGTCCTATATTTAATGTTTGTTTCGCTGCTCCCAAGAGAGAAAAAACACTGAAACATTCATGTCATAGACAGTTTGGTTTTTTACTGATATTTTAAGGTGGTGTTTGTTGGCTAACACTGCGTTGCAAATGCCAAACTGAAACTCATTAATTTTTTTTTGTATATCCCAAAGAAATAAATAGCCCCAGGCTTTGATACAGAGAAATAAAGAAATAATGTACATAATTTATGCAATATTATAAACAGTGTCAATATTTTGGTAATAAATATTTGTACATGCAACTGACTTTCGGATTTTTTCTGTTCTTGCATTAATAAAGACGTTTGCTACAGTGATCAACATGCCCTTTTTACGTTTTCTTTCCTTTTTAACACGTAAGGGGACTGCATATTAAACAGCCGCCAAAAAAGCTGTATCATATTGAATGCTTAAATTAACACTCTCGCAAAAGTTCTGAATCTGTAACAAACGCCCTTTTTTTTTGGGGGGGGGGGGGGGGGAGTTGCAGTGGTGAGAGCACTTGCCCCCTGCCCCCTTCAAATTGGCCTGGGTTTGAATCCTGGACTGGTAGCAACATCACATGCGGATTGAGGTTTCAGGTTACTGTCCTCACTCCAAGATGTTATTCTCCAGGCACTTTGATTTTCCCTTTTCCTCAAAAACCAATATTTCTAAGTTGTAATGGGGCCTGGAGTGTCTGAAGGTGACTTGTTCATTTTTCAATTTATGCATGGTTTAACTCCTACTGTACGACCTTCTTTCACCCCCTTCCCCCCCCCCCCCCCCCCTCCCCAGGAAATCAGCTTGTGCAGCTTGGGGGTGGGAAATTTTGAAGCTATTTGAGGGCAGGGACAACTAATCATGCAAAGACTTATGGGATAATAATAAAGCCATATTGCACCATGCGCACCTTTCAATTCATCTTAGGTTTGTCAACTTGGCAACAATTTTTTTAACATGATGCTTCCCTGAGAATGATGTATTATTCAGTAAGGACACAGGAAAACTCGGAAAAAGAAAATCTGAGTGCTCCTATCAGGAGTTGAACCTAAGACCTTCTGATTACTAGTCTGGATGCTCTACCACTGAGCTACAGGAGACTTGTGGGAGCTAAGGCCATTAAACTAGGTTCATGGGACAAACATCCTGCTTATACTCCTAAGATTGGAATGTCAATGAGTGGCATATGCACAATGAAAGGAAATGTAATGTAATATTTTTTTGTTGTTGTTTTATGCTTCCAGGTTAGCAGCCTCATGGGATACTGGTTACTGATCAGTAAAGATAAATTTTAAATGTCTTGATTTTTAAATCAATTTTCCCAACCAGTACAATAAGAAATATATGGATAACAGTAAAGAGAACATGCCATTCAGATGTTTGCTGCATACATCTGGGTGAGGGGATTTTTATGGGCGAAAGTTTTCTTGCAGTAAACTTTAACCGACTAGCTATCCCTGGATCTCGGAGGAAGGTCTTGCTCGAAAACGCCATTCTGAAATGAAGCAATGGCAATGCGACATTTGCTATCGTAACAAAATATCCGTCCAATGATAAGCAAGGATTGGAATAACATGGGACTTGTTGTTGTTTCCCATCCAATGCCAATACTGGCCAAATATTGTGAGATTCATATCAGAAATGATTTGGGCTTTTATTATGCATTGTTAAAGTTCATCACCATGAAGGAAGCAAAACTTTGCAATTGTTCACAATGTGGGTTATACAGTCATTTACTACAAGTCACTATGAGAATTTAGCTCTTGGTGATGGGGCATTTAGGTCGTGTATTTTCATCATGTCGTATGGCCTCATCACTTCTTGCTGCAAACACCAAAGGAAACATCAGAAACATCTTTAGGTGTACTATCATGCCTTTATATTGTCAAAGCTTTTATACTTGCAGAGTTATGGAGGGGGTGGAATCTGGAATCCAAAGCATGGCATGTCTAAAAAATAAAAACTGCATTTCTATTTATTTGAAACCTCTAAAAGTATTTTATGAATACATTTTTAAAAATACAGTGGGAAAATGCATTTCTAGTCAAAATGGCACATTTACATCATTTAAAAGGTTGATATCTAAGACATTATTTTATCCCCAAAATATTGCTATCACTAGTAAACAAATTCACAGCTATTAAACATTTCCAAAAAGGAAAAAAAAGCGTTTACTATTTAGATATCTTCTTATAGTATTTATATAATTGTATTTTGTTTCTTTTATATATCTCATTGTAATTGGTTTCTGAAAAACCATTAATTTAGTGGATGGAATCAATAAAGTTGTATTGTATTGTATTGTACTATAATTGTAACACAGGAAACACAAAAAAGAGCTGCTCGGTATAAGCTTTCATTTGAACCACTTTGTACAGCATAATAAACAGCACCACAGGAAAGTACTGCTCAGCAGCTTTCATTTGAAGTTTCACACTTGAGGATTTCATCCACAGACTCAAAAGTTAGAATCACCTTGTGCGGCATAATAAACAGCACCAGAGGAAAGTACTTCTCAGTAGCTTTCATTATTTTTGGATCAAGTTACTATACTACCTTGTATTATTATTATTATTTGAATGGTCACAATTTAGGATTTCATCGAAAGACTCTTGAAAAAGTTCGAACCACCTTGTACAGCAAAACAAACAGCACCACAGGAAAGAACTGCTCAGTAGCTTTCATTTGAATGGTCACACTTAAGGATTTTATCCAAAGACTCCTGAAAAAGTTAGAACCATGCACCTTGTACAGCAAACCAAACAGCACCACAGGAAAGTACTGCTCAGTGCTTTCACTTGGATCTATATGCAAAAATAATTATGTTTGCCTCCTAGGTTTCTGAAATTATAACCATATTTACATCACTAAATATTTTGGATCAAGTTACTATACTACATTGTACACTTGTTCAAACATACCAGTGATCACACAGTTGGGCTAACAACTGACAAATAAATTGTGCAGTTTCAGAAAATATCCATACTCCCCCCATGGAAGGTTTTCGTTTTGCACCCCCTCCCCCCAGGAAATTGCAGTTAAACTTCATACTTTGCTTCTAAAGTTTTGCCTTTTAAGACCCCCTCCCTCCCCTAGGAATTTCTGATATCACCTTCTATGGGGTGGGTATGGGTTTTTTTGGAACTGTGAAAATGCGCTAGGCAAAGATCATGTAAGTCCAATAGTTTTCTCTTTACTGAACACAACATTCAGAAGCAGAGTGGTGACCTGCAGGCAAAACACTTCTATGATCCTTAGAAGACTCAACTATTTCAGCCAACTCTTCTTTGCCCTCTCCCTGGTATTCACTGATAGAATCCTTGACGAAATCAATCACATAATGCCCTGGCACGGCATTACTTAAATTAAACTGAGAATGAGTTTCCAAGGCATCATACAGTCTTAATGTCAGTAAATTCATTTTTGTCTCATTACTTTCCACTTTTTGATACCGATCTAAATACTTAGGCTTGGCAATAGAGCTGGTTTGCAATGCTTTCCGAATATTTTCAATTTCCTCTATCTCTTCAAGTGTTAGAATCTCTTTAACATGCTTCTGTGTTGCAACACCAACAACTTTCAATTGACCAATGACCCAACAGAGTATTGGGCCCCCAGAGTTGCCGGAGTTTAGTGAACAATTAAGCACTATCATTGTGTCACCTGAATATGTTTTCTTGGAACCAGAAACATTCCCATTTACAAGCAGAGCTGTTTCTTCCGTGTGACTCATGGGAAAACCAAAAGTGAAAATCTGCATTCCTGGTAACAAGGACTGGTTAGAAAACTGCAATGGAGAAATGCCGGTTTGCTTTAGATTGAGCTCTTGGCAATAAAGCAAGGCCAAATCTTTACCAGCATCATAGTGAGCAACCTCACAAGGAAGTTCTCCAATGGCTGCATTTGAAATACCAATCGTCTTAGTATCATCACACAATGCATCTTCAACAACATGCTCTGCTGTCAGTTTTGGGGAGGGTACACATTGTGTAAAGCACTCGTCCTCTTTCACGGGTTTTTCAGTAAAATGACGAAACATTTTGTGAATATCAAAAATGTCATATGTTTGGTTGAGGTCTTCAACCCTTACTTCAACATTATTCACAAGAAATATTGCTACTTCTTCATCCAACCTATTAAAAAAACAATCTCTCACCCTGTGCTCTGCCTCATCTGGGGAATACCTACATAATTTCAATTTTGCTTCCTCATATTCTTTTTTAACACCAGCAATGTTTTCTTCAATTAACTTCTTCATTTCACCAAGCCCAGGTCCTCCATCTTCTGGGTATTTTTGAAGACGCTTTTTCTCATCATAATATTGAATTGCTTCGTGAATATCAAAAATTGTGAAAGTTTCAGTGTTTGTTGGAAGCCTATTGCCATCTTTTTTAATGGGCAATATATCTACTCCTTGTGGAAAGAACCAGAAATAACAATCCTGTACACGCCGTTCTGCTTCACATTTGGTATATTACCTCAGATCGGTACAAGGACTGGAAAGGGCTTGCTCATATTCCTTTTCAATGGCACCCCTCCGTTTTTCCATATCTTTTCCTTCTTTTTCGGAAGGACGTCCATACCATGTATCCGGGTAACTTGGAACATTACTCGGTTCATTGTAGCGAACAACAGCATCATAAATGTCAATAATGTTGTAAGGTTCATATAACTTATCCCAAGGTCTCTCAAATTGAAGAAGGTCTTTATCATCAGCAAAGTTCCCAGCAAAGCAGTCTCGCACTCACCGCTGTGCAACAAACCAGGAAAATTGGCGTCGTGCATCTGGGTCAGCAGTGGCTTCTTCGCACTCTCTGTTGACGTCAATTCTTCGCTTGTCTACCAATTCCTACATTTCTTCATACCTGGGTACTGGTTTTGGGTATTTCTCTACAAAAGCCATTTTGTCAAACCTTTCATTTTGATGGGCTAAAGAAAGGATGCGATTTAGAGCAGCAAAAAATGGTGCAATTTGGGAATAAATTGCATCATTTTGGACCAATCAGATTCCAAGGATCACCAGTGATTTCAAAATGGATGTAATTAATACAATAACCAAGACATTTCAACACATTTCGTGAGCGGGCATCGCGTTGCTTGAGCTGAGTTAAAATCTTTCCAACAAACTCAGTTTTAGACTACTGCACACATGCAGTTGTGATCTTCTAAATTAGAGTATAATCTGAAAGAATTTCACTAACAATATTTTCAAAACTAACCTTTATTCCAGAAGGAAATCCTGACCCCAAAATATTGCAGCATGTAAGTCGTTTCGCTGCGATTTGTAATCGATTACTCGCCATTACTGGATTTTTTATTGGCAACATATTTCAACAAATATTTGCTTACCTTTCACATCACAAGAAAGTTCTAGCTTTCCTATCCTCTTTGAGGTCACTCTCAGCAGTCTTCGTCCAATTTTTTATTGAGCAGTTTTCCTTTCCTGCGAAAATTTGCCTGTGTTTGTCCGCTACTCGCAAAAACAGTTTGCAAAACTTTGCTGACCAGTCACTCTGGCTGGACTCTAAACTCTGGTCACGTGTGCTGGTCACACTACTCGATGACGTCAATCGTGCGTCTATACTCTAATCACACACTCCTCTAGACCAATCAAAACGCGAGTTTTACACAGTTCATTGTATAACAGATATTATTAAAAACTGCATCATTGTATAATGCAATTCGAGGGATTTGATTGGCTTAGCGGCCATGGTATATGAGCAATTATACCATGGCCGAGAAATGGCGACCATTAAATTGCCTTCTGGTCGTTCTTGCACAGCGAAATCAGTAAGATCTAGCAATATTTCTCGGTTGTTTTTAATAAAACAATTATTCCACTTGCGCTTGTTGGATATGAGATGATTATAGCCAACTCGGTGCTACGCGCCTCGTTGGCTATCTATCATCTCATATCCAACGCGCGCTCGTGGAATAATTAGGGAGTTTACGAAGCCACGACGCGACCCCGAGGAAAACGTCGATTAAAAAATAAATTTATATTTTACCTACGAATCTCGCGATACTATAAAGTCATTTACTCTGTTTATCAATGACAAAACTATTCCAAAACTCAATCCGAAACACAGCGATAAGATTTGAAATAAAAATTCAACATTTAGTCGTGGTGGTGCACGTTCTCCAAACAACGCAGCATTTGGTCATTTCACGTTGTTGTTTTGCAGAGGACTGCAAAGAAATGTACAAAGATTTATAACGCACGTGCACAGCTTTTGTTCTGTTAATTAATTCTTTTGTTTGGTGACGTTCCCGTCGCCGTTGCCGTCGTGGTTTCGTAAACTCCCTATTGTTAAACAAGACGCATATGTGCGTGAACTTGGGCTTCTTTCCTGGCATACCCAGCTGTAAACGCCAGAAAGTTGACATGATAAATTTCAGTTGTCATTTGTTGATTGTTTTACAGCATAGTACAAGCAAGTATATTGAAAGCAATGTATATTCCTGGTCTAAATTGTACCCTCTGGTTCTGACAGTAAAATCCGAGCTTTCAACCTATGTGTGCATCTATCTGGCCAACAGGATTTAGCAAAGTGGGCAGGGATATCTTGTGTTGGCTTCATCCCCCCCTCGCAAAAGTTTTTGTTTTTTGAAATAAGGGAATTCTGATTGAAATTGGTGTTTCGTGGAAATTTCTGTATGAAATTTGTCCTCGCGTCACATAGGCGAAATTTGATCCGTCTCCAGTGCATGCGTTTGTTTACGCAAGATTACGCAGTTGTCACGCTTTGGCAATTAAAATATAGAGGAAAACAGACAGAATGCTTTCCTAAAGGAAAAATTTATTCAGAAAAGTCTTTGTTTACGCCTAAGAAAGAAACGCTTATAATTCTAAATGCGAGACGAGAGACGCGAAAGCGATTTAAAGGAACTATCAGTCCATTTCGAAGCGTATTTAATTTATCAACCCGTGCGTGGCACGTTTTTCAAATTTTCGATAACACTGTTCAGAATATAAAGAATCGATCAATTAGAATAGTATTTCAGTACAAATTCACGATCAAACCTGTAATTTTTCAGCCGTTGAATTCCCAGAATTGCTAAAAAATTTTGTAGAAAGTCCGTGGCCTGAATAAGGATTTGAGATGTCCGCGCTCCGCTAACTCGTCGCCTGGATAAAACAACAATTTGTACTCGAAGCACAGTTTCTTCGCCGTTATTTCTCGGATTTCCGCTATCGAAACTGTTGAGTATTCCCAAGTAGTTCTTCTTTCGACGTACCATTTCGAAAAGTTGTGTTTTCCTTCGAAAAACGCGAAAATCGTCGACTAAAAAATGGCCGACCCATGCAAACCCATGCAGCGAACAAGATTACCTGCGCATGCGTTTTAAGGCCCAGACGGCGATTTGTGACTGAATGAGGAAAAAAAAAAAAAAAAAAAAACGAAGGGCAATTTTCAACTTGGTCTCCCTTTGGGAAGCCCAAGTAATAATAGTGGTCTGTTCAAGGTGTTATACAAAGTTTCATCAGAAGAGTGAATAGATTGTCCGGGCGCAATTCAACTTGAAATATGCCAGTGGTTTCAATCTTTTCCTTATGCCATGGAATAGAAATGTCATTGTCTCCGTATAAGAAAATGTAACTATTTGCCTAATTTTAGCTGATAAGGTAACATTTTTATGTAATTAATTAATCAACTTAGTATTAGGCTTATTTTGCTGATCTTTCCCGTAAGCAACCACCCCCCGTAAGCGACCACTTTGTCGTGTCCCAAGGGTGGTCACTTACGAGAAAGTTGACTGTAGAAGATTCTTATCTCTGAAAAATGCAGGGTTACCCCAGATTTTCTTTTTGGATACCAAGAGCACTTGCTTAGTTCTTTTTTCTCCGCACCGTTTTAAAACGCACAAAAATATCTTTGTATTAGTAGGCACCAACCATAGGAAACCCGAGTATCTTGAGATGTACAGAATGTATGTGCAGCGCATAACAAAAGTAGGCACTGTCCTTGGGCTATATTTTTTACTTTTAAGGGGCGCACAGGCAACCTAATTCCCAGGGCTTTCCCTTCCAAATTAGTCTGCGTAGCAGGCATATTTCCTCGCATTTTGCTGATGTCTTATATTCAGTGTTTGTTTAGTGACCCCCAAGAGTAAAACATCACTGAAACATTCATGTCATAGACAGTTTGGTTTTTAAGTGATATTTTAAGGCGGTGTTTTTTGGTTAACACTGCACTGCAAATGCCTAACTGAAATTCATTCATCTCTTTTTTGGTGAGTAGCTAGATGTCAACTTTATTTACAATTTTGAAAGCTCATCTGATTGTTCACAATGCAAGTTTCCATCCATGGGGTAATTAATCTTGTTATAATTTAGGAAATTCTGGGGGTTCTGTCGTTCATCAGTTAACATCTACATGTACAATAACCCTTTATGATAGTAAATATTATTGGTAAACCAAATGAAGGAGTATTAAACAGTTCAATAACAGTACGCCCTCTCTAAAAGAGGCAAACTTAAATTCAATAATTTTATTATTTTCATGGACAATAAGTTAACTTCCCCCTCCTCCCCCCACCCCACCAATAATAATAATAAGAACAAGAACAAGAATAAGAATAAGAATTTTAGTATCAATCTTTTTTTAAAGTGAGAGACAAAAAAAAAAGCATCAGAAACACAGACATTGGTAAAAAGAATATGAGCTTATACATTTATTAATTCTGTCAAAAACCCACAAGGCGTTTTCAACACCCTTACAGAGTTTTTTCGATATAAAGAAAGGAGAAGTCATTTACTGGTGCGCAGCATTCATTTCAAGGGTGGTTGCGGTAGTGGTGGTGACAGTGCCTCCAGCAGTAGTATTAGTAGAAGAAGAGCAGAAGTAGTTAGGCAATTTGTATGGTGCATGTCCTGTATGTTATACATGTACATTCACATGAGCATTACATTAACTACTTTTAAGGCTGGGTCTTAACAGTGATCAGCATCAAATTTCTCCTTGTTATATCAATGCTTATTCAACCCCTGAGGTCATGTGAACTTTTCTTTGATCAGCAGGGATTTGCTGAAGCAAAGGCATATAAAAAACAGTATCAAACTGTTGGTCTTTTGTGAATGAGTTTAAAGGGTTGGCAAAGAACAATGTTTTTGTCTCTCTTGACCAGCAAGAAGTCAGGTAGGAACTGGGTTAGTAGCGATTTCCCAATAACATTTGAGAGAACGGCAATAGCATCTAGGCCTCTTTAAAACTCCTCACTTGAGGACTGGAAGAAATTGAAAGAAGGAAACTTATGGTGGTTTAGAGCCAACCAAAGGCGAATGACTACGGATACTTTCTGCCTGTTTCTGCCTTCTTGCTACGATAATATTGCGCAAAATTTGAGCCATGATGCAGCCTGTATAACAGGTGTTAGTTTAGCTGAGGGCAAAGCACCAATTGATATCATTATTATGCATAATCTAGTCACCACTAATTTATTACCCATTCCAAGATTTTCAGGTGTTTGTTGCTCACGTGACCAGCCAATGCCAGGGTCTTTTCCTGTTCCTCCCCAATTTACAAGGAAAAACCCTGGGAACGAGGTTGAATAAGATGCTGATTTTTGGCAAGTATGCATTTTGTATCATGCTCTTTTCAAAATATCTCATTGACATCATCACTTTGATGAGTACTCTATAATTTGCTTTGTACATTGGTGACACAGAAAGAGATTGTGTACCTTGGCACCTGCAGCTGTGGTCTCTACGACTGGCTGTGAACTCAGTTTCGGATCATGCAAAACATCATGACTGCTCTTCATCTTCATTGTCTGAGAAACAAAACAATATCCACCAAATAAGACTATAACATCCAAGTAAACCAAAAACATTATTGTTATGCCACTGAAATTAGAGTTTAGACCAAATGCAGTGTTCCAGATAACTTTCAAAATCAGAGAGTCAATGAAGAATTATGAGGGGTCAATAGCTCTGGTTCTCTCTAAATCTCCTTAAGTTTTCCATTCATTTTCCCAGGTCAGGAAGCCAGGCTTCTCGGGTTTTTGACCTGAGACCCCTCTCTTATCTGGAACACTGCAATGAAAAAAAAAAGCCATTTTTTGCGAAGGGAGAACAAGAGCAGGGGGAGGGGGGGGAAGAGGCTCCAAATTTAAAGTGACAGGGGTCAACATCATACCTTTTAGGGGTTAAAATTCATGGTTTGGTACCCCTTAGGGTGCTAAAATCTAAACTGACTTCTATCAGAGGTATGGTGGTAACTTTTAAGGTATTGAGCCAAAAAATATGAAAGGGAGTAAAAATCTTTATAAGTGGCAGACATTTGAAGGAATAGTCCTTATTTCTATTAAAAATTGTCAAAGTGTCAGTTACATGTAGTGTATTGATTCAGAGTTGGTACCTCTAGGGGGGGAAAATTTGTTCAGACCACTCCAACAAAACAGCATTCTGGTACCTTTTAGGGGTTCTTTATAAAAATTTTCCACAATCACCCCTAAAGCCCTAAAGCCATGTTGCACCCCAGATGGTAGGGTTTTATAGCCTCGTTGTTTGGAAATTGAGTCACAGATTTGGATTCTGCCATTACAGCCTGACGCTGGGTGTCAAGGCGGCAAGGCTCAGCAGTTGGGACACTGGACTTGTAATATGTAGGTCTTGGGTTCAACTTCTGCTCTAGGCAATTGCCAGAGTTGTTTACGGTTGCCCTAAGTTCAAATGATTTCAACCTAGGTTGATTTGTATTTTTCTTTGTTTCAGTTGTAAATTACCCAACCTTAACTAAGGAAAATACAAATCAACCTTGGTTGAAATTATTTTAACCTGGATTGATTTTAACCTACAACATAGCCAACTGGTCCACCTCTGGACGGTTGGGATTTTTAACCTGTTCTGTCAATTTTGGATAATGTTTCCCATCATTTGAGTGGAGTGCCCAAAAACTAGCTTGGTATAGCTAAGCATACATCCACTATAACCCTTTAAACCCTAATATCAAAGCACAAATTCTCCTATCTTGTCCCTATACTTTTCTTATACAGTACTGGGCAAAATTTAATAAAACATCAACAAAATTCACCTTGGGTGATCATATCCTTAATTCTCATAACCTCAGAGATTGAATAAGCATTGATATTACAAGGAGAAGTTTGATACTGATCACTGTTAGGGCTTATTTATTAAAGGGATAAACAAAACACTTTTATTTTAGATTTTTTATTGGACCTGTACCCTATGGTGTGAACTGTGGTATATGGTTTTTGTGAGATGAAATCATACAAAGGTAAGGAAATGAACCTAAATATAATATAACACAAAGGGAAGCTTAATTAGGTCTGAAAATGGGTACAGAAAAAGGAGTTTTTTAGTTCCAGATAAAATCCACACCCACCCCATGGAAGGTCATTGGAAATTCCTAGGGGGAGGGGGGTCTAAAAAGCCAAAATTTTAGAAGGAAAGTCTGGTGCTAAACTAGAATTTCCTGGGGGGGGGGAGGGGGTGCAAAACAAAAAAAAACCTTCCATGGGGGGAGTATGGATATTTTCTGGAACTGCACATCGGGAGAATCAGTAGCACTCCACCACCAAAAAGAAACTAACGGTAAAAGAATATGGAATACAATGATCACCCCTCTTCGTGAAGTGGAAGGCGAAGAGGATAGTTGAGACTTTCCTTCTCCCCCAGGGGTCACACATACTTTCTAACAGTTTTGTTGAGCAAATCACTTTGTATAATATTTTATTACGTATTTCATTTTGTAAACCCCACCTTGCTAACTGAAACCACAGTCGATTCATCTTCTTCAGCTTCTTCACCAAATGACAACAAACTGAAATTTCTGTCCAAAGAAAGCAACAAGTTGTAGCAACAATAACAGCTAATGGGTAAGACAGGTTAGGCATGTACATGTCCAACAAAGAAACAAGGCTTGTGGGTAAGAAAACAAGACCTAAATGGGTGAGAGAAAACAAGCCTATGAAATGAGTACCCTTCTGCAACCTTTGTTCTTGCCATCTTGAATAGAAGCTTAATATTATGATAACAACCTTGAACTATGTAGTACTTGCTTTTTCAAGAAGAAACTCATTTCGTCTCCCCCCAGCCCCCTTCCTACTTCTGAAGGAAGTTCTCAGGGATATTAGGGGTGGGCAAGTGCAAATGAGGTCAAAGTTTTAATACCCCCAAAAAGTCCTACCAAGACAAAACTTGTCCCAAAAAAGTCCAAAAGCCCAGGTGGTAACCTGAAAAAGTTAAGTCTGAAATGTCAGCCATCTCCTGGAGCCCCCTAACCCACAGGGGGCATGGGAGAGAGAGACATCTGAATTCTGAGCGTTACAATGCTGTTCGGTGAGGTCACCCAGTAATTTATGTGCCCCTGTGGGTTAGGGGGAGGAAATGGCTGACATCAGACTAGAAAAAGTTCGTTGTTGTCTGCATAAAACCCCAAAACAATCCCTGCCAACATTGTCCTTTACGCAAAACTTCCACCAGAAAAAGTCAAACCTGAACAACTCTGCAATGACATTAATTTTAAGCTTAAAGACTTGGTCTTTGCACCTCCCTGTCTCTAATACAAGTAGGTGAGCACCCAGGCTCCTCCACTTCTCTAGTAGGGGTATAGAATGATGCTTGAAAAATGATGGGTCTCGGCAAATGTTCGGCAAGTCTTGAAATCCCAGTATCTCAAACTAGAGTCTTGGTATCTCGAGCTCGTAAAAAAATAAAGTGAGTCTCAGGATCTTGTATTATGAAATTTGAGTCTTGGTCAGTCTCGCAAGCCAAGTGAAAGTTTCATCCAAATCAACCGGTTCCAATTTATCAAGAAATAATTTCTAGTATAAGGGACAGAGTGCTGTAAAAGTCTCATGCTCAGATGTCTAGATCACGGTGTCTTGCACTTGGATTTTTGAATCGCGGCCTCTCTGGCTCAGACTTGAAAAAGGTGGTTGAGTCTCAGTCTTGGGTTTTTAATGCGGGTCTCGGAGTCTCGGCTAGTCTCGGATTTTACCATTCTAAACCCCTTCTAGTATCTCTCTCAAGCGGTGGATCATGACAGCACAAGTATTAATGCAGTACCACCTACTTTGTCCCTTTAACCTTTCTTTTCTTTTCCTCTGATTTTGCTTTGACTTCTTCCTTTTTCTGCCTTGGAATAATATCTTCAAATGGATTATATAAAACCTGAAAGGAATTATATAACCAAAACCATCGTAAAGTAGTTTGTTCTCAATTCTAGTTTCATTTTTATTTCTGAAGCTCTGGCATAACCAGCCAATAGAGCATTTCAGATTGCTTTTAATTTCTTGTTTTGGCTTAGAATCACTGGAATTTTTGAATTGTTCAAATGTTTTATCCACTACTTTGCTCTTGGCTTGCAATACATAGAGTTCCAGAAAATACCCCTTCTCCTCCCATGGAAGGTTTTGTTTTGCATCCCCCTTCCCCAGGAAATTCCATTTTAGCTTCATACTTTGCTTCTAAAATTTTGACTTTTAAGACCCCCCTCCCCCTAGTAATTTCCAATGACATTCCATTGAGTATGGATTTTTCTGGATCTGTACAATAAAAACCTATGGGCAATATTCTTGTTTTTATCACAAAACAAAGCACAATTTTTTTCTCCCATTGTGCAGCACACATATCTCAAACACTGTTCTCATCAGCTTATTTATTTTTAGCCATGGAAAAGCACTAAGTTGCCAGAACTCTGTTGGCTTACAGTTCTGGTTGTTGTGCCATTATTAGAACTGGTAGCGACAGAAAGTCATGTGGTCGGTTACTTGAACTACCCCCACTACCCGGGCAGAAAGAAATGCCACAGGGCTCTATCCTGGGAGGGTGTGCCAAAGCTCATCAAGGACTCTCACAAAAGTTATTCTAAGTAGTAAAACAACAATATCCCACCTCTGTGCTCTTGATTTTCGGAGGAAAAAGCGGCCTGTCATCTTGGCCAACTTCACAGTCTTCCATCTTGAGCATATTATAGATTGTGTCTCCCGCAACCTTTTAAACAAGTATTCATTAAGGTAAAGAGTTTTTTTGCTCCTTAGTGGTACAAAAACAGACACTGAGCTACAGGATGGTTTACACACTCTCCCAAGAAACTATTATGCAGTGCGACTACATCAGGACTTAACCCATGCAAGGACCCATACAGATTTTTTAATGCTACATATTAACTCATATTATCACAAAATTTGTATACAAATATTGCACAACTCTTCCTAATCAGATCACATGGGAGGGAAACTTCCTTAATACATACTATACTTATGTCTATATATTGATACAGGTATGTAAAAAGAGCATTTATTTAGTTTTTAAGCTGTTTAGGTCTGAAAATGGTTATGGATTTTAATCATTTTGGTCTGGAGTCTGATGTGGATTTTAGAGGCCAGGCCCTAGTTTCTCAAAGAGCAGATAACTTAATCCAGCATTTAAGTCACTTTCCAGACTGTGCATAAAGTGTATTAATTGGAATACATTTTATCCTCTGGATAGCTATTCATCTAACTCTTTGAACAATCCAAGGCCTGGTCTGGAAAGTCAGGGTTAAGAAAACCAGGCAGCACACCCCTCAAAAGTATGTGCACCTCATATAAGGGTCTCACTGAGCTCAACACCGAGGCTTTTACACGTTGCAACCTTGTCAATATCATGGAATTGTATCATGGTATCGTATCATATCGTATAGTATTATTTAATAAATTATTTGTATCATATCGTATGGAATTCAAAGCTAATGTCCAGTTCTGCTAGAAGCGATGAGATCATATTATGGCACATTCCAAGAACCTATAATATTATTGTAAGTTTACCATAATTAGCACAAGTCTCAAGTACATGTACTACAGATTAAAAGTTAAAAAAAAAATAATAATAATAACCTTGAATTACCCTCGGCAGTGTTTATAGCACAAGTGCTAGTGGGGCAGAGCATTAAACTTCATAAAGAAATAATACAAATTGAAAATAACATGGTTAAAAATCCCAACTGGCAGGAAGCAGACCAGCTGGCTATTTACAAGTGCGGCCGACGAGTTGAACTTGGGGCTACCGAGAAACAACTCCAGCTAGCGGTCAGCGCGGGACTTGAACCCAGGACCTCCAGATTTTATCCCCCAACAGATTTTTTTCTTGCAGGGGCGGATGACATCACAAAGGAGAGAAGGCCTGGGATCAAGATCATCAAATGCACTCCCTTATCTTTGATTAGTACTAGTTGAATGTTCTAGAAACCATGGAAACAGATCTTTCCAGGACTCCCAGGACTTCTACAAAACCTGGATCTTAGTATGAATTTAAATAAACAATCCAGAGAAAAAACCTTAGACTTGCAGGGATCCCATCTATGAGGTTTATACCCTTGTTAACATGGTTAATTACCTTTCCAAATATAGTGTGTTTCCCATTCAGCTCTGGCGTTGCTCCAAGAGTGAAAAAGAACTGACTCTGGTTATCATTTGGGCCAGCATTTGCCATTGCAACCAACCCTCTCCGCACAAAGCGAAGCCTCTGGTGGAATTCATCCTATGAAAACCAAGATAATTATTTATATGAAACAAGTTGTAAATGAGAATGAAGTATTATGCTGACACAGGCATACTCTGAAAAAGGATATCCAAGTTCTCCCAGCGGAGCTCAACCTAAGACCTACCGATTACTAGTTTGGATGCTCTACCACTGAGCTACAGAAAACTCGTGGCCTGAGCTAATAAAATGCAGTTCAGTCACATAAGTCATGGGGTGAACAATAGTAACATTCAATATTAAATAAATATTAATTTGTTTAATTATTTTCCTCCGACCTACACAGCCACAAAAATAAAGCTAACTGATTTTTTTTTTTCTTGACACTGTCAATTTTTCCCATTTTATCCAACACTATGTGTAATTTGTTTAACCCCTTGGCAAAAACCAGTTGGTAGTTTGGGACTTACAGTGTAGGACTCTTTGGAAGTGAAGGCCTGAGAATTTTTAAACAATAATTTTATTATAACACATTATTTTTATTATTTGTTATTCACTAAACTCACCTTGAATGGCTGGCCATAAATGGATTCTCCACCTGAAAACAAAAATAGGAAAAATAAGAAAAACACTGCAATCTTTAAAAAGTCAGTAATCTGAAGGCCGATGTAGCAGGTCCAATTTTTGCTTACGGCTGTCGCATGCCATTTCTGTAGCACATACTGTTCACATCATACAAAAAAAATCATACACAACTCTTGTCATTCAACTTTGTCTTCACTTAAATTGTTTTTTCAAAAATCTTACCATTTTTTACATGTTGCACACAACAAGTTGCAAGTTTGATTTACATGAAACAATTTGTATTGTAAGCTAGTTGTCAACATGTGGCATACAACAAAGTTGTACCATAAGATTTAAATTGGCCTTTAATGTTCCAGTTGAAAGTAGTATCGACCTTCCCCAGCAAACTCCAGAAAGGAAACATTTCCATGAAGTACTAACAATCTTTAATTCAAGACGTGACCTAGCTAAGATGATAAATAAGAATAAATATTATCTCAAAGAACATTTTCTCACTCACCCATTCCTGTACCGGTTGGGTCGCCACCTTGAACACAAAACCCTAAAATGGACAAGAGCCAGAAATTTGAGCTCGTATGTGTAAAATTGTTAAATAATTTGTTCTTTCAGCTTTATTGGTCAATTAATTAATTAATAAACAGCAAATTATAAATATGAGAGAAAGAAATACAGTGAAACCTCTATTAAGCGGACCCCCAATTAAGCGGACACCCTCTATTAAATGGACACTAAGCCAGATCCCGAAATTAACGTCTTATATTTCCCTTTATAACGAACCCCTATTCAGCGGACACCTCTATTAAGCGGACGTGGACACTAAAATAAATTGTATTTGGCTAATTTCTATCGTTAAAAACCTCTATTAAGCGGATACCCTCTATTAAGTGTCCTCTTGGGAAGATCCCGAAGGTGTCCGCTTAATAGAGGTTTCACTGTATGAAAAGCAAGACCAAAAGGGTTAGCGCGAACAGGATATACTACCCATACAAGACACAACCCCAACCTATGAAAAACTGGGTAAAAATGAATTTATATAATTCATTATTTATATCTCATCATTTATACTCATTTATAATGAGTGTGAGTTTATTTATGTCTTAGCATAATCTTAGAGGAGTTTCATGAAAGATAGATGGAAATTGAGCAGAATAAGCCCTACTTTGGCACAAAGACCAGCTATCATGTATGAAACTTGATTGCATATATTTGAATTTTTGGATAATTTGCAAGTTCTTCCTGTTTATTCAGGAGAAATCGCTATAAACTGATAAAAGTTAATAGCCCACTTTGAAAAAGAGTGATGGCCTGGGTCGAGAGTAACTGCCCAAGTGATTGTGGGATTGTTTGGGGGGAACGATGGCTATTGTTATCGTCCCCCCAAACAATCCCACAATCACTTGGGCAGCTACTCTCGACCCAGGCCATCACTCTTTTTCAAAGTGGGCTATTCTTCCTCATTCCCTCAGGGAAATCATTTTACAATCAGTTAAGGCAAGTGACACACTCGGACACCAGCCCGACGGCTATGCCATGCTGATGAGGCCTAACAAGGCCGTAACAGCTGTCCATGGCTGCCACTGCCCAAGTGATATGGCTGTGCGCATGCGTAAGGTACTGGCCAGGTCGTGGGTTGGTGTCCGAGTGTGTCACTTGCTTTATTATTCTGATTGTCTTATTAAATCATTTCACGTTTTTCTCCAGGTGCTCTAAGAACAATTTCAAGTTAGAAAAGAGATTCTTTGTTAAATATCTGAGTACTTACTATACAACCAAGATACTGTATACGGCAAAATCTCTGTGACAGACTGTGCATCTTTAAACAGCTTAAAGTTTAACAGACCAATGAAAAGTAGCCTTAAATGCACAACTCTTACCCTTGACGACCCTGTGGAAAATGGTGCCATCGTAATAACCCTCCAAGCAGAGTTGGATAAAATTTCTGCAAGCTTTAGGAGCCTCTTTTGACCACAGCTCAATGTCGATTTCCCCACATGTTGTGGAAAGGAGGACCTGTGATAACAAAAACAAAAAAACATCAGACTGGGTAATGATGAAATTTACAGCAACATTCTGACAGATTCCACAGCCCCTTGGGGATGGGGAGGGGAGGAAGTAAACCCTTTTATTAAAAACTGGAATAATAATAATAATAATAATAATAATAATAATCTTTATTTGTGATTTTTTTCATTGTATAATGGAATAATTCCAGGCCACGGTATATGAGACGTTAATTACCCTGCCCAAGAAATAGTGACCAGAATTGAGTTCTGGTTGTTCTTGTAAAGAGAAATCAGCAAGATCTAGTAATTTTCTTGTCTTGAGAATGATGAATTAATCAGTAAGTGACACAGGCATACTCAGAAAAAAATCTGAGCGTTCCTATCAGGAGTCAAACCTAAGACCTTCCGATTACTAGTTCGGATGCTCTATCACTGAGCTACAGGAGACTCATGGGAGCTATTAGGTCATTAAACTAGGTTCGTCTTTTATGACTGTTTAAAAGAATTTTCTTGTTGGATAAGATGATTATAGCCAACTTGGCACTACACAATTTGTTGACTAACTATCATTTCATATCCAATGCACGCTTGTGGAATAATGAATTTTTATTGTTAAATACATTGAGCCTATTTAGGTATGCGCACCCCCCAAATAACTGGGTTTTGGTGGTTTAGATCTGAAAAGCAGCATTAATAGTATCTAGTCTATGGAATTCTATAAATCTTGCAATTTGATCAATTCTGGCAGCAGTCCCATATTTTTCAATAATGCCCACAGACCCGGGTTGATTTGTTGCAAGACCTGGGCCTAATTGTTTTCTTGCAAAAATAATGTTATTCACCAGCCTATGTCAGTCCATACTGGGAAAAACTGTGCCCTCTGTCTTGACTTAGAAGAGTCCTTAGATATGTTTGTATTGTGATAACCAGTTTGTAGGCCAAAGTAGAGCAAATTAAGAGATAATTCTATTCTAAGGCCTATGATCAGGGCTGTCAACTCTCCCAGATAAATTATGCGGGAGACTCCAGATTTTATCTCACGGTCTCCATATTTTATTGTCTGTAATCTCCCGGATAATTTTCCTGAAGTTTGCTATTTGTCTTCGACTTGATTTTCCGACAATGAAATCTCAAATGTTGAGCGTTGTTTGAGCCACTGTTTCATCGACTGAAAAGAATCATGTAAACCCCCCCCCCCCCCCAACCTCCCCCCCACTGAAGTCCTTAATTTAGCCTTGATGCGACGCCCCTGTAAGGCGCTTTGTTGTTGCTGGCAGGGAAGTCATATTCTCCTTATTTGAAGATGTGGGAGGTTGACAGCCCTGTATGATCAATGCAGTAACATGCATGTTCTTGTCATTTTTGCACTGTAACCTGCAGGAAAAATTGCATTGTGGAACAGAGCAGCTTTCACACACAATTTCTCTAATAATTTTAAACTGGCATCAATGTGTTTCTTATGGTAAATATTAAATTAAAGCAATAATATATATGTTGTGGTTCAGATTTATCCTTGGTTTAAATTTTATTTTCCATTGTTTTAGACTCATTATCATACATTACCTGTTTACCAAACAACAGGGAGATAAAATTTAAACCAAGGATAAAATTGAACCACAACATATACGAGTTCTGAGCCATTTGCTTTATTTCAAAAATTTCCCTTTGGTGATCATTTGTTTGCTTCTCGTGACCCATGTTTGTGTAGAAGCAACGGGGATATAATAAGTATAGATCACTGTTTAATTAATGATGAACCTCGATCAGCATGGTTTGCAGAGGTATTTTAAAAACTTAAGCAAATCTGCTGATCGAAAGTTGCTGATGCATGTGGCTGTGTGTTTCTCTGTGTTTTAAAATTCCCCCAATAATTATTTGCACAGTTAGATAGAAATATATCTTACCTTTCCATTTGTGGGTGGTTCCTGAATGTATATGTTGCTCATTATTTGAAAGATTCGCTAGTTCGTTGTTGTTAAAAACTCCTGTCGATCTTTTTCTGTGTTTTTCTTGACCGAATGTTCCAAAACAGAACAACGACTTTGTTCCTCCACGCAGTCGCAATCACGGTCGTATTCAAACATCCAAAATGGCAGCGATTATCTAGCCTGCAGAGCAGGCGTATTTGGGGATACGATAAAGGACATAAAGGATACGAATACTCTATGCCGCCATCTTGGATAATAAAGCTGAAAGAGGGTTGGGGCGAGGCCAAAAAGGATTCCGAGGGAGAGGACGACGGGTTAAAAAAAGAGGAGGGGGAGGGGGAGAGATACCCCTCTCTGCCACGCCCCTCACCCGCCCCTCCTCCACTAGTCCCAATTCTCTACGCATCCAAAATGGCGGCCCTCTAACGCGCGTTCGAATGCGCCCAAAAACGGCTAGCGATTATCGGGTGTGGAAAATCAGGAATCTGGAATACCAGAAAGTTGGAATGTGGGAAAACCAGTAAAGCGGTAATGGTTACCATATCCCTCAGAAATGCAGTTGGCCTTACCACCTTACTGTAGGAATGATGGTAATAAAATTATCGTTTTGTTTTAAAATAAGTGAATTACTGTATTTTTTGATTAGTGCCTGCATGCTGGGACTGGATAATTTGTTGGAAATGCCTTGCTACTTCTTTGTTGATAAAAACTCTAGTTGATCTTTTCTTGATCAAAGATTTTTCTAAATAGGACTGCTTCACTTTGCAGTTTTGGAACAAATCCATTTGAATTAAATATTTCAAGATGGCAGCTATTGGTCATAATTTGGAACAGCTAAAATCTGGCCGGATTCGTCGCTGGATTCTGGAATGCAAGAAAGCCCAAACTCTGTGATTCTTTTAATTTACATTTACCTGAGAAATCCAGTCTGTATTACCACAAAAATAATGATGAGAAAATTAAAATTACCCATTTTGCATATTTGACAAGCGAACAGAAATATGGGTCTTACCATTTTAAACAATGCCATCCTTAGAACCCACTCAACAAACTCAATCCACATGTGACGTAAACACTGAGAATCAAACCCGCGCCACATTGGTGGGGGGCGAGTACTCTCACCACAGCACCATCACCGCGCCTCAAATGAGACAATTAAGGGAGCAACCAAATCATGGTGAGGTAGTTTTCCATTAGCTCTATCAAATCGGTAAAAGAGAACTATTACCAGCTGCAAACAGCCTCTTTCTATTTACAGGAAGGAATGTCATGTTATAGCTAGCAACTACAAAAAAGTTAAGAAAATTAAATTGCAATGTACAACTATTTTTATTTACCATATTACTGTTTTAATCCAAATGTTATCAAAATCATTTAATGTGAGTAACTATGGTTACAACAAGTACAAAATTACTTAGTGCAAGTACAAACTGAAACTTAATTACTAAGTACCTGGCAATTAAATATACACTGCTTTTTATAAAATTAATGATATCTAATATAACGTTATTATCTAACCTCTTGCCCAAAAGATATGCTGTCACATCCAATCAGTTTTACTGAAATTCTAATTACAGAAAAAAATAGAAGATAATTTCAATCAAATGCTTTTCTAACGTTGTTTCATAACCGTTAAGAAATTACAAACCTTTTTGCCTTCTGTGAGCTAGTATACACTTGATTGAAAAAACGTTGTCAGATCTATAGACCATCAATAATAAGACTGCACAACTTGTGCAGTTTTTAAGGATGAAAATTTTAAACATTTCTTGCAGACAGCAAGACAAAAAAAGTGATAAACATGAGTGCTAATTAGATCACCCCATAATTCCATGAGGTCCCATTGTTCACACTTTGCACAGAACATGTTTTCAATCAAGTGTCATACCGGTAACACTTTTTAAAGCCTATTAAATATGCAAACAGTAATTTACAACCTCTAGCCCCTAAAGTATACATATTTGATAACTAATGCACAATCTGAAACATCCCAAAATTTCCTTTTAAAAAATTAGAGGGGACCAGTAACTTGGAGTAGGCCATTTCCCAGTTGCTGTGAACCTCATTATGAAAGTGAGGTTAAGTGCAGATCTTTTCATATGAAAATTAGTTTTGTTTGCATTTGAATGAAAACTAATTTTCATGATAAAACTTTGCACTTAGCCTCGCTTTCATAATGAGGTTCAAAGCAACTCAGAAATGGCCCATTCCTTTTTAAAAACTTACATATACTATACATTTGTCACTGAAAACTAAAATTTTACAGCCATTCTGTGGAAACAAGCCTCCTTGGCTTTTCACATCAAGTTTGTGGGGAGGAGTATGTCACGTGACAAGACAAAGAATGTCTGTATCAATCTCATACTCAGAGTCCTCACTAAGGCTTTTTGGTCAGCGGATGGGTGCCAGGAGAGACTCTGGAGAATTTGAAAAAAATTTAAATTTTTTGATTGGCTGCTCTGTTTTAGCTCTGCAACGGCTTCCATTGTTTTACCGCAGAAATCTTGCGGTAATAAAATTCCAGTACCCCAGAATCTCTCCTGGTGAACAACCACTGGCCAAAGAGCCTTAGGACTCTGGGTACGAGATTGTGTCTGTATAGGAGGCTGGTGGAAACAAGCTTTCATCTCAAAATGTAAAGAGAATTTCAGGATTTTACCCTCAGACTCTTTAAGATAAAAGCCCACTTGAGCTTGATGCTACACTTATCCTGCTAGCTTGCGTAGCTGGTGGGACGTTGAACAAGCAAGCAGCAAAACCAAAAGGGGAATGGGGAAAAGGCTCCACTGATAAAACTTTATATTTGCGTGCAGACAATATTTCCCAGCTACGTGTACTGAGTGAAGATCTCAACTCTCTAAATCCACCATACAGAAAAGGATGGCAACCATTCACTTTACCACAAATATATCCTGCAAACCTTACACAGCAAATAGCCAAATAGAAAACCATATTTTTGTGAAATTCATCCCTGTACCAACAACATTGTGTATGTTAGCTAGTTCATAAGTAATCAGAACTTTTCTATGTGTTTTTATGAGCGTTTTTAGGGCTTGCGTATACTAAGGGTTATGGGTAAATGTACCAGTTGCCATCTATTTGAGTACAGTGGATTATTTAACCTTTGTTAATAAAACTAACAGAATTTACATCTTCTTGTCTTCACTGTGACCAGTGGGTGAAATGTCAACATGCTCCTCAGACCACTTACAGTGTAATTACCTCAAGCAACTCTTCTTTACCCTCCCCAGTGTATTCACTGAGACAGTCTTTGATGAACTCAACAACGTAAACCCCAGGTAAAGCGTTACTTAAATTAAACTGTGAATGTGTTTCCACTAGTGCATCATACAGTTTTAATGTCAGCAAAAACATTGGTGTCTGGCAAGGATCAGGTCCTGGAACATGAGACAATCCTCGCTCATATGACGCCTGCTTTAGGTCGTCATCTCGAACACTGGGGATGGAACTAGTTTGCAAAGATTCCCGTATTTTTCCAATTTTTGCCCTCTCTTCTAATGTTAAAATCTCTTTGAAGTGCTTCTGTGTTGCAACTCCTACCACATTCAATTTACCAGTACCTCCGTTCCAACACAGTATTGGACCCCCAGAATTACCAGAATTTAGCGAACAATTCAGTACAGCTAATGTGTGTCCTGACAAAGTTGTCTTGGAACCAGAAACATGCCCAGTCACAAAGAGGGCTGTTTCTTCTGTATGACTCATGGGAAAACCAAATGCAAGAATTTGCATCCCTGGTAACAAGGAGTGGTTTGACAACTGCAATGGGCAAACTCCATTTTCTCTCAAGTTAAGCTCTCTGCAGTAAAGCAAGGCCAAATCTTTATCTGGATCATTGTGGATGATCTCACAAGGGTGCTCTCCAATGACTGCATTAGAAATACAAATCTCCTTAGTGTCACAATTCTCGTTAGTTGTGTCATTCACCACATCTTTCACACCCTGCTCTGTCTCACTGTGTATCTCAGTGTTAACTTGCTTAGCTTGATCATTCAGTACATCTTCAATGACGTGCTTATTAGTAATAATTACAAAGTGGTCATGGATAATGAAACCAGAACCATGCTCAATTTCAATCTTCTTTGTAGCTTCAGCATACTCTTTTTCAATTCCATCTCTCTCGTCACCTGCCCATTCATTTTTACATTTAGACTCAGGATCTTTGTCATCAAGGTGTTTATCTCGGAACTTTTTTACATCAAAGTTATCAATGGCATTCTTAATTTCAAAAATGTCATATGTCTGCTGGGTCTTTGGGATCCCATCTTTCTCTTCTTTGGTGGAGAATATGTCCGAGTCCCCTGGGACAGGGCCTGCAAAGCACTCCCTGATTCGATGCTCTGCTTCATTCCATGAATATATATTCAATTGATTATAGGCTTCCTGGTACTCTTTTAAGACAGCATTCCTTTGTTCTTGAACTCCTTTTTCCAATTCAGTAAGTTCAGAGCGCTTTGAATTATCAAGGGACATTGTTTCACGGCTGACACTTTGGTTAAAAGACTGAACCACTTTGTGAATATCAAAAATGTCATAAGTTTGGTTGTCTTTTGGTTTCCTGACTTCATCTTCTCTAATAGGAAATATTGCCCTGGTGTCCAATGGCGATGGACTGACAAAGCAACCTCGTACCTTTTGCTCCACTTCATTCTTGGAATATTCATGTAACACACATTTAGCTTCCTGGTATTCCTTTTCTACTCCACATCTACATGCATCAACTGACTTCTTCAGTTCATCACACCCAGCTCCTTCGTCATCTGGATATTTCTGAAGCACTTTTTTCTCATCCAAATGATGAAGTGCTTTGTCAATGTCAAAGATGTTATATATTTGAGTGACTTCACCATTGCTATCTCTTTTAATGGGAAGTACATCAACACCTGGAGGAAAGTGAAACAATTGATGCTTTTCATAGCAATCCTTTACTCGCTTCTCTGCTTCAACTCGAGAATATTCTCTCAACATTTTGTTGTTGGTGCAAACTTTGGCTTCTTTCAATTCTGTTTCAATATCATCCTTCTGTGAATTGTGTTGCTCCCACCAGTAGCGACAATTACCACCACTGGCACAGGTGATGAGATCATTTTCCAAAAAGAGATCATTATGACAAAAAAAACTAGTTTCATCCCAATGAAAAACAGCATCATGAATGTCGATGATGTTGTAAAGCTTATTTGGATTACACTTCAAGTCATCTTGGAGTAACCCTCTATCCCCGGCAAAGCTTCCAGCAAAGCAATCCCTCACCCGGCGCTGCGCAACAAGCCAGGAATATTGGCATTGCTTATCAGGGTTATCAGCAGCTTCCTTGCATTCTCTTTCAACATCAGCTCTCCTCTTGTTAATCAACTCTTTCATTTCATCATACCTGGGTCCAGGATTTGGGTATTTCTTAACATAAAGCAGGTTGTCAAAGGCAACAAGTGCATCGTGGATATCAATGATGTCATAAAGTTTCTCCTGCTCACTCATACTTGAAGTATCATCTTCACGGGAGTTCAGAAAATCATATAAGCGACGGTTTTCACGCACTAACCTTCCCTCCGGATACTCGCCCGCATAACATCCCTCTAATCGCCTCAAAGCTACCTGCCAAACATATTTCTTTAAGTTATCTGGTCTTCCATAAATCTTGACCTTCACACAGGAATTCAGAGCTTTCCTCCCTTCGTCGCCCAACACATCGCCGTTAGCATGAAGCATGCCTCTTTTAAACCATGCAGCTGCGCTGTCCTTAGTTAGGAATCGAAGTCGCGGATTACTACGATCTGTACATCCCCGTATATCCAGTAGTCTGTTTAATTTATGCCAGAAGCTTCCATAAAACTCGAACGGACGATTATTGACAGAAGAAGAAAGTGGGCAGAAAGAAACAGAAGTATGTACTAGCCTCTTCCAGGCGTTCAATTAGTTGGGGCGCAGCGCCAAAAAAGGCGCGCGAAAAAATAATGAAAAAGCGCTTCCCTTCGCGCGCTTTTTCATTATTTTTTCGCGCGCCTTTTTTCGCGTTGCGCCCCAACTAAACGCCTGGAAGAGGCTAAGTATATACTGGATTATGTACCGAAGAAATTACCCAGGTAACCGGGCCATTTCTGAGAAAACTGCGGCGAACTTCCGGTAAGCATCGTTCTGATCCTTGCATTTTTGCGCGGGCCTTGTATTGGGAGGATGTACGAAGTTTGTAAACTTTCTTTCTGGCTCTCCAAGGATGTGTAAGCAACTTCTGAAAGAAAGTTCGGAGATTTTTGGAAGTTTTAACTTTAAAAAGAGTGTTAGAATTTTGATAGCCGGAAAAATCGGCTATCGGCTATGGATCAATAACCGCTTCCGGCAATTCTACTTTTCAATAAAACCTGGATCTAGAAACTGCATGGAAACTTCCACAAAAAAAAAATCACCTTTTTGATTTGTGATCTACACGCAAAATAAAAATACGATACCTTTTTTGTTGATTTCACTCGCGTTTATGAAACTTGACATAAGTGCTACATTTTCTCAGATAAGGTGGAGTTTTTTGGGGATTTCTCCCAGATATTACTTAAGTCAATTTTCTCAAGTTATTGTTCTATTTCACTCATCACGAAAAAGCCAAAATAAGAAATTTCTCGAGTTTTTTCATCTTTTCGCCGTTTTCATCGAAATAGAAAAATGTTTTTCCGGCTTTCTTAGCTTGCCCTCCTTTATTGACAGCGGTCAAGAAAAGGCTCGAAACCGGCTCATATCAGAATCATTCCTACAGGGTTCACAGCTACAGATGGAACGATTCTGATCTGAGTTTCGCGCCTTTTCTTGACAGCTGTTAGTATCCAAAAAGAAAATTGGGGGTAACCATGCATTTTTCAGAGATAATAAAGCTTCAATGTTGAAAAAAAAGCCATACATTGCTTGGTATTTTATAACTTTTTAAAATTATTTCTGCTTAATTATCTCTATAAAATGCATAGTTACCACCAATTTTCTTTTTGCATTCCACTTGCCCCTGCTGAGATCTGTTTTTCCCGCATAGTCATAAACAACACAAAAATACTTCTGTAAAAGTAGGCACCATCCTTAAGAATACTTAGTTTTGTAGCTATTTGCAAAATTTACCTCGGTAGTTTTTTTCTTCAACTCAGTTACTTTTAGACAATCGCTGCAACAATGCGCCCTTGTCTTTGAAACTTCAAAATGTGCTTTGCGTTCTGCTGTGATTACTTTTTCACTGATATCCTTATGCTAGTGCACTTATTGTATTTTCAATAACTAACAATCGAGGTACGCATGGAAATCAGTTTATTCAAGCTAGTGCCTTGTAAAATTTGTTTTCGTTTGGCCTTGAATTACATCTAATTGCAAAAAAAAAAAACTGCGTCCTAAGAAGCTCCTTGGGACAGGAGGAGGAGGAGACCCTGGGAACGAGATTGCAAGCAGTTTTTTTTTTTTTTACTCGAAAATCCACGAGGGAATTGAAGAGCATAAAAAACTGAGCAGGTATGAAATTCGAAGCACGAGGGTCAGTCACGCACGAAAGGGGCAAAACATTCAAATATTGTGTTCACTCTTTCTTCTGATGAGAAACGATTTTGAGAAACATTTCACACTCTTTCTTCCCCGCGGATTTTCAAGGAAAAGAGAGACTGCTCACAGTCTACTGACTACTAACTGCGAAGTCGACAAGTATTAAAACTAAGATATTTCCTTTTAATATTTTGACTATAAAATAATATACAGCAACAAGTACAAACTTGCTTAATACAACTACAATTAGTAATATAAGTACAAATTAATACTTAGCAATGATTGTATTTGGCTGTTAAATTATACACTGAATTGAATAAATTAATTAATTTTATTTTAGGACAACGTTAATATAAACTGTTAGCCCAAAAGATAAGTTGTCACATCCAAACGGTATGCAGTTTTTAAGGCTAAATCGTAATTTCAATAAAATGTAATGTAAGAATGCTTTTCTGATATTCTTTTATCACCAACAAGAAATAAAAAAAACCTTTCTGTGACTGGTATACACTCAATTGAAAAAACAATGTCAGATCTAGAAACCATCAATAACAAGAACCAATAGCTTTCTGAGAAGTGTTTGACCTAATGAGATTACTTCTACATTCTTCTTAAATATAAAAATAAAAGCACATGCACTTTTTTGGGCTCAATTTTTTTCATATTTATTGTGGAGAGCAAGAGTAAAAAAGGAAAAAAGAAAGATGCGAATGTTAATTATTATTTAGCTAACCCCATTATTCCATCAGGTCCCATTATTCACACTTTGCACAGGATGTTTTTTTCTATCAAGTGAACTGTAATTTACAACATCTAGCCACTGAAGTATCCCTAACAAATGTACAGTTTCAAACAATACCGTAACATTACTGCTTCAAAAATAGCCTGCATGGGCTCACCGGAAAGCCGGGTACGAGGGCCAAAACGAGTGGCGAAGCCGCGGAAAAATGGGGCGAGGGCAACAAGAAACCTTGCGGTTCCTCGCGGCGAAGCCACTCCTTGACACGGCTTCGCCGCGACTGTCACGGTTCTCTCCCCATTTCCCCCACAGCTGCACCACACATTTTGGCCCAGCTTTCCCCCCCCCCCCCCCCCCCACCAAACTCGCCAGCTGCGCAGGCTACTTTAAAAAATTAAGGGGCATAAATAACTAGGAATTCCTCCTTAAAAGCTTGTAAACACATACTAAGTTATGTTTACCACTGAAGACTAATATCTTAGAGCAATTTTTGTACAAAGAACAATACAATGGGAATGTTCTGTCCAAAAATCTTTAATCTCAAATGTGAAAAAGTCAGGATTTTACCCACAGACTCTTTAAGGAAAAAGCCCAATTTAGAGCTTGATACGACACTTGTCATAGCCACTGATCTACTAGCCTGCGTAACTGGCAGTATATATGGGCCAATGAGCAGCAAAGCCAAGAAGGGAATGAAACATTGTTTCATTACTGTTAAGAAAATAAAAACTTTTTTCCCTTCTGTGAGCTAGTATACACTTGAATGGAAAAACTTTGTCAGGTTTCAGCTTTGTCAGCGAACGAACAGCAAAGCAAATAACGGAATGGGAAAAAGGCTCCGCTGTTAAAACTTAAATTTGCATGCCGACAGTACTGTCAGCTACACAGACTACAGACCTGGGCCTGGTTGTTTGAAAGCCATTAATTAAACACTAATCACTGATTAAAACTTAATGACTACCTCGGCCAACTTTTCTTTACCCTCCCCATTGTATTTACCAAGACATTCTTTGATGAACTCAACAACGTAACCCCCAGGTAATGCGTTACTTAAATTAAACTGTGAATGTGTTTCCAGGGCATCATACAGTTTTAATGTCAGCAAAAACATTGGTGTCTGGCGAGGATCAGGTCCATGAACATAAGACCCTTGTTTATATGTCGCCCACTTTAGGACATCATCTCGAACACTGGGGATGGAACTAGTTTGCAAAGATTCCCGTATTTTTTCAATTTTTGCCCTCTCTTCTAAAGTTAAAATCTCTTTGAAGTGCTTTTGTGTTGCAACTCCTACCACGTTTAATTGACCCCCATTCCAACACAGTATTGGGCCCCCCGAATTACCAGAATTTAGTGAACAATTCAGTACAGCTAATGTGTGACCTGACAAAGTCCTCTTGGAACCAGAAACATGCCCAGTCACAAAGAGGGCTGTTTCTTCTGTGTGACTCATGGGAAAACCAAACGCAAGAATTTGCATCCCTGGTAACAAGGAGTGGTTTGACAACTGCAATGGGCAAACTCCATTTTCTCTTAAGTTAAGCTCTCTGCAGTAAAGCAAGGCCAAATCTTTACCTGCATCATGGTGGATGACCTCACATGGGAGCTCTCCAATGACTGCATTAGAAATACAAATCTCCTTAGTGTCATCATTCTTGTTAGTTGTGTCATTCACCACATCTTTCACCTTCTGCTCCATCTCACTTTGCGAGTATCTGTGTATCTCAGTTTTAGCTTTCTTAGTTTGATCATTCAGTACATCTTCAATGACATGCTTATTAGTAATTACAAAGTGATCATGAATGATCAAACCGGAACCATGCTCAATTTCAATCATCTTTGTAGCTTCAGCATACTCTTTTTCAATTTCATCTCTCTTGTCATCTGCCCATTCATTTTTACGTTTAGACTCAGGATCTTTGTCATCTAGGCGTTTATCACGGAAATTTTTCACATCAAAGTGATCAATTGCATTTTTAATTTCAAAAATGTCATAGGTCTGCTGGATCTCTGGGATCCCATCTTTCTCTTCTTTGGTGGAGAATATGTTCGAGTCGCCTGGGAAAGGGCCTGCAAAGCACTCCCTGATTCGATGCTCTGCTTCATTCCATGAATATTTATTCAATTGCTTTTTGGCTTCCTCATACTCTTTGAAGACAGCATTCCTTTGTTCTTGAGCTCCTTTTTCCAATTCAGTAAGTTCAGAGCGCTTTGAATTATCAAGGGACATTGTTTTATGGCTGACACTTTGGTCAAAATACCGAACCACTTTGTGAATATCAAAAATGTCATAAGTTTGGTTGTCTTTTGGTTTCCTGACTTCATCTTCTCTAATAGGAAATATTGCCCTGGTGTCCAATGATGATGGACTGACAAAGCAACCTCGTACCATTTGCTCCACATCACTCTTGGAATATTCATGTAACACACATTTAGCTTCCTGGTATTCCTTTTCTACTCCACATCTACTTGCAGCAATTGACTTCTTCAGTTCATCACACCCAGCTCCTTCATTTTCTGGATATTTCTGAAGCACTTTTTTCTCATCCAAATGATGAAGTGCTTTGTCAATGTCAAAGATGTTATATATTTGAGTGACTTCACCATTGCTATCTCTTTTAATGGGAAGTACATCAACACCTGGAGGAAAGTGAAACAATTGATGCTTTTCATAGCAATCCTTTACTCGCCTCTCTGCTTCAACTCGAGAATATTCTCTCAACATTTTGTTGTTGGTGCAAACTTTGGCTTCTTTCAATTCTGTTTCAATATCATCCTTCTGTGAATTGTGTTGCTCCCACCAGTAGCGACAATTACCACCACTGGCACAGGTGATGAGATCATTTTCCAAAAAGAGATCATTATGACAAAAAAAACTAGTTTCATCCCAATGAAAAACAGCATTATGAATGTCGATGATGTTGTAAAGCTTATTTGGATTACACTTCAAGTCATCTTGGAGTAACCCTCTATCCCCGGCAAAGCTTCCAGCAAAGCAATCCCTCACCCGGCGCTGCGCAACAAGCCAGGAATATTGGCATTGCTTATCAGGGTTATCAGCAGCTTCCTTGCATTCTCTTTCAACATCAGCTCTCCTCTTGTTAATCAACTCTTTCATTTCATCATACCTGGGTCCAGGATTTGGGTATTTCTTAACATAAAGCAGGTTGTCAAAGGCAACAAGTGCATCGTGGATATCAATGATGTCATAAAGTTTCTCCTGCTCACTCATACTTGAAGTATCATCTTCACGGGAGTTCAGAAAATCATATAAGCGACGGTTTTCACGCACTAACCTTCCCTCCGGATACTCGCCCGCATAACATCCCTCTAATCGCCTCAAAGCTACCTGCCAAACATATTTCTTTAAGTTATCTGGTCTTCCATAAATCTTGACCTTCACACAGGAATTCAGAGCTTTCCTCCCTTCGTCGCCCAACACATCGCCGTTAGCATGAAGCATGCCTCTTTTAAACCATGCAGCTGCGCTGTCCTTAGTTAGGAATCGAAGTCGCGGATTACTACGATCTGTACATCCCCGTATATCCAGTAGTCTGTTTAATTTATGCCAGAAGCTTCCATAAAACTCGAACGGACGATTATTGACAGAAGAAGAAAGTGGGCAGAAAGAAACAGAAGTATGTACTAGCCTCTTCCAGGCGTTCAATTAGTTGGGGCGCAGCGCCAAAAAAGGCGCGCGAAAAAATAATGAAAAAGCGCTTCCCTTCGCGCGCTTTTTCATTATTTTTTCGCGCGCCTTTTTTCGCGTTGCGCCCCAACTAAACGCCTGGAAGAGGCTAAGTATATACTGGATTATGTACCGAAGAAATTACCCAGGTAACCGGGCCATTTCTGAGAAAACTGCGGCGAACTTCCGGTAAGCATCGTTCTGATCCTTGCATTTTTGCGCGGGCCTTGTATTGGGAGGATGTACGAAGTTTGTAAACTTTCTTTCTGGCTCTCCAAGGATGTGTAAGCAACTTCTGAAAGAAAGTTCGGAGATTTTTGGAAGTTTTAACTTTAAAAAGAGTGTTAGAATTTTGATAGCCGGAAAAATCGGCTATCGGCTATGGATCAATAACCGCTTCCGGCAATTCTACTTTTCAATAAAACCTGGATCTAGAAACTGCATGGAAACTTCCACAAAAAAAAAATCACCTTTTTGATTTGTGATCTACACGCAAAATAAAAATACGATACCTTTTTTGTTGATTTCACTCGCGTTTATGAAACTTGACATAAGTGCTACATTTTCTCAGATAAGGTGGAGTTTTTTGGGGATTTCTCCCAGATATTACTTAAGTCAATTTTCTCAAGTTATTGTTCTATTTCACTCATCACGAAAAAGCCAAAATAAGAAATTTCTCGAGTTTTTTCATCTTTTCGCCGTTTTCATCGAAATAGAAAAATGTTTTTCCGGCTTTCTTAGCTTGCCCTCCTTTATTGACAGCGGTCAAGAAAAGGCTCGAAACCGGCTCATATCAGAATCATTCCTACAGGGTTCACAGCTACAGATGGAACGATTCTGATCTGAGTTTCGCGCCTTTTCTTGACAGCTGTTAGTATCCAAAAAGAAAATTGGGGGTAACCATGCATTTTTCAGAGATAATAAAGCTTCAATGTTGAAAAAAAAGCCATACATTGCTTGGTATTTTATAACTTTTTAAAATTATTTCTGCTTAATTATCTCTATAAAATGCATAGTTACCACCAATTTTCTTTTTGCATTCCACTTGCCCCTGCTGAGATCTGTTTTTCCCGCATAGTCATAAACAACACAAAAATACTTCTGTAAAAGTAGGCACCATCCTTAAGAATACTTAGTTTTGTAGCTATTTGCAAAATTTACCTCGGTAGTTTTTTTCTTCAACTCAGTTACTTTTAGACAATCGCTGCAACAATGCGCCCTTGTCTTTGAAACTTCAAAATGTGCTTTGCGTTCTGCTGTGATTACTTTTTCACTGATATCCTTATGCTAGTGCACTTATTGTATTTTCAATAACTAACAATCGAGGTACGCATGGAAATCAGTTTATTCAAGCTAGTGCCTTGTAAAATTTGTTTTCGTTTGGCCTTGAATTACATCTAATTGCAAAAAAAAAAAAACTGCGTCCTAAGAAGCTCCTTGGGACAGGAGGAGGAGGAGACCCTGGGAACGAGATTGCGAGCAGTTTTTTTTTTTTTACTCGAAAATCCACGAGGGAATTGAAGAGCATAAAAAACTGAGCAGGTATGAAATTCGAAGCACGAGGGTCAGTCACGCACGAAAGGGGCAAAACATTCAAATATTGTGTTCACTCTTTCTTCTGATGAGAAACGATTTTGAGAAACATTTCACACTCTTTCTTCCCCGCGGATTTTCAAGGAAAAGAGAGACTGCTCACAGTCTACTGACTACTAACTGCGAAGTCGACAAGTATTAAAACTAAGATATTTCCTTTTAATATTTTGACTATAAAATAATATACAGCAACAAGTACAAACTTGCTTAATACAACTACAATTAGTAATATAAGTACAAATTAATACTTAGCAATGATTGTATTTGGCTGTTAAATTATACACTGAATTGAATAAATTAATTAATTTTATTTTAGGACAACGTTAATATAAACTGTTAGCCCAAAAGATAAGTTGTCACATCCAAACGGTATGCAGTTTTTAAGGCTAAATCGTAATTTCAATAAAATGTAATGTAAGAATGCTTTTCTGATATTCTTTTATCACCAACAAGAAATAAAAAAAACCTTTCTGTGACTGGTATACACTCAATTGAAAAAACAATGTCAGATCTAGAAACCATCAATAACAAGAACCAATAGCTTTCTGAGAAGTGTTTGACCTAATGAGATTACTTCTACATTCTTCTTAAATATAAAAATAAAAGCACATGCACTTTTTTGGGCTCAATTTTTTTCATATTTATTGTGGAGAGCAAGAGTAAAAAAGGAAAAAAGAAAGATGCGAATGTTAATTATTATTTAGCTAACCCCATTATTCCATCAGGTCCCATTATTCACACTTTGCACAGGATGTTTTTTTCTATCAAGTGAACTGTAATTTACAACATCTAGCCACTGAAGTATCCCTAACAAATGTACAGTCTCAAACAATATCGTAACATTACTGCTTCAAAAATAGCCTGCATGGGCTCACCGGAAAGCCGGGTACGAGGGCCAAAACGAGTGGCGAAGCCGCGGAAAAATGGGGCGAGGGCAACAAGAAACCTTGCGGTTCCTCGCGGCGAAGCCACTCCTTGACACGGCTTCGCCGCGACTGTCACGGTTCTCTCCCCATTTCCCCCACAGCTGCACCACACATTTTGGCCCAGCTTTTCCCCCCCCCCCCCACCCCCACCAAACTCGCCAGCTGCGCAGGCTACTTAAAAAATTAAGGGGCATAAATAACTAGGAATTCCTCCTTAAAAGCTTGTAAACACATACTAAGTTATGTTTACCACTGAAGACTAATATCTTAGAGCAATTTTTGTACAAAGAACAATACAATGGGAATGTTCTGTCCAAAAATCTTTAATCTCAAATGTGAAAAAGTCAGGATTTTACCCACAGACTCTTTAAGGAAAAAGCCCAATTTAGAGCTTGATACGACACTTGTCATAGCCACTGATCTACTAGCCTGCGTAACTGGCAGTATATATGGGCCAATGAGCAGCAAAGCCAAGAAGGGAATGAAACATTGTTTCATTACTGTTAAGAAAATAAAAACTTTTTTCCCTTCTGTGAGCTAGTATACACTTGAATGGAAAAACTTTGTCAGATTTCAGCTTTGTCAGCGAACGAACAGCAAAGCAAATAACGGAATGGGAAAAAGGCTCCGCTGTTAAAACTTAAATTTGCATGCCGACAGTACTGTCAGCTACACAGACTACAGACCTGGGCCTGGTTGTTTGAAAGCCATTAATTAAACACTAATCACTGATTAAAACTTAATGACTACCTCGGCCAACTTTTCTTTACCCTCCCCATTGTATTTACCAAGACATTCTTTGATGAACTCAACAACGTAACCCCCAGGTAATGCGTTACTTAAATTAAACTGTGAATGTGTTTCCAGGGCATCATACAGTTTTAATGTCAGCAAAAACATTGGTGTCTGGCGAGGATCAGGTCCATGAACATAAGACCCTTGTTTATATGTCGCCCACTTTAGGACATCATCTCGAACACTGGGGATGGAACTAGTTTGCAAAGATTCCCGTATTTTTTCAATTTTTGCCCTCTCTTCTAAAGTTAAAATCTCTTTGAAGTGCTTTTGTGTTGCAACTCCTACCACGTTTAATTGACCCCCATTCCAACACAGTATTGGGCCCCCCGAATTACCAGAATTTAGTGAACAATTCAGTACAGCTAATGTGTGACCTGACAAAGTCCTCTTGGAACCAGAAACATGCCCAGTCACAAAGAGGGCTGTTTCTTCTGTGTGACTCATGGGAAAACCAAACGCAAGAATTTGCATCCCTGGTAACAAGGAGTGGTTTGACAACTGCAATGGGCAAACTCCATTTTCTCTTAAGTTAAGCTCTCTGCAGTAAAGCAAGGCCAAATCTTTACCTGCATCATGGTGGATGACCTCACATGGGAGCTCTCCAATGACTGCATTAGAAATACAAATCTCCTTAGTGTCATCATTCTTGTTAGTTGTGTCATTCACCACATCTTTCACCTTCTGCTCCATCTCACTTTGCGAGTATCTGTGTATCTCAGTTTTAGCTTTCTTAGTTTGATCATTCAGTACATCTTCAATGACATGCTTATTAGTAATTACAAAGTGATCATGAATGATCAAACCGGAACCATGCTCAATTTCAATCATCTTTGTAGCTTCAGCATACTCTTTTTCAATTTCATCTCTCTTGTCATCTGCCCATTCATTTTTACGTTTAGACTCAGGATCTTTGTCATCTAGGCGTTTATCACGGAAATTTTTCACATCAAAGTGATCAATTGCATTTTTAATTTCAAAAATGTCATAGGTCTGCTGGATCTCTGGGATCCCATCTTTCTCTTCTTTGGTGGAGAATATGTTCGAGTCGCCTGGGAAAGGGCCTGCAAAGCACTCCCTGATTCGATGCTCTGCTTCATTCCATGAATATTTATTCAATTGCTTTTTGGCTTCCTCATACTCTTTGAAGACAGCATTCCTTTGTTCTTGAGCTCCTTTTTCCAATTCAGTAAGTTCAGAGCGCTTTGAATTATCAAGGGACATTGTTTTATGGCTGACACTTTGGTCAAAATACCGAACCACTTTGTGAATATCAAAAATGTCATAAGTTTGGTTGTCTTTTGGTTTCCTGACTTCATCTTCTCTAATAGGAAATATTGCCCTGGTGTCCAATGATGATGGACTGACAAAGCAACCTCGTACCATTTGCTCCACATCACTCTTGGAATATTCATGTAACACACATTTAGCTTCCTGGTATTCCTTTTCTACTCCACATCTACTTGCAGCAATTGACTTCTTCAGTTCATCACACCCAGCTCCTTCATTTTCTGGATATTTCTGAAGCACTTTTTTCTCATCCAAATGATGAAGTGCTTTGTCAATGTCAAAGATGTTATATATTTGAGTGACTTCACCATTGCTATCTCTTTTAATGGGAAGTACATCAACACCTGGAGGAAAGTGAAACAATTGATGCTTTTCATAGCAATCCTTTACTCGCTTCTCTGCTTCAACTCGAGAATATTCTCTCAACATTTTGTTGTTGGTGCAAACTTTGGCTTCTTTCAATTCTGTTTCAATATCATCCTTCTGTGAATTGTGTTGCTCCCACCAGTAGCGACAATTACCACCACTGGCACAGGTGATGAGATCATTTTCCAAAAAGAGATCATTATGACAAAAAAAACTAGTTTCATCCCAATGAAAAACAGCATCATGAATGTCGATGATGTTGTAAAGCTTATTTGGATTACACTTCAAGTCATCTTGGAGTAACCCTCTATCCCCGGCAAAGCTTCCAGCAAAGCAATCCCTCACCCGGCGCTGCGCAACAAGCCAGGAATATTGGCATTGCTTATCAGGGTTATCAGCAGCTTCCTTGCATTCTCTTTCAACATCAGCTCTCCTCTTGTTAATCAACTCTTTCATTTCATCATACCTGGGTCCAGGATTTGGGTATTTCTTAACATAAAGCAGGTTGTCAAAGGCAACAAGTGCATCGTGGATATCAATGATGTCATAAAGTTTCTCCTGCTCACTCATACTTGAAGTATCATCTTCACGGGAGTTCAGAAAATCATATAAGCGACGGTTTTCACGCACTAACCTTCCCTCCGGATACTCGCCCGCATAACATCCCTCTAATCGCCTCAAAGCTACCTGCCAAACATATTTCTTTAAGTTATCTGGTCTTCCATAAATCTTGACCTTCACACAGGAATTCAGAGCTTTCCTCCCTTCGTCGCCCAACACATCGCCGTTAGCATGAAGCATGCCTCTTTTAAACCATGCAGCTGCGCTGTCCTTAGTTAGGAATCGAAGTCGCGGATTACTACGATCTGTACATCCCCGTATATCCAGTAGTCTGTTTAATTTATGCCAGAAGCTTCCATAAAACTCGAACGGACGATTATTGACAGAAGAAGAAAGTGGGCAGAAAGAAACAGAAGTATGTACTAGCCTCTTCCAGGCGTTCAATTAGTTGGGGCGCAGCGCCAAAAAAGGCGCGCCAAAAAATAATGAAAAAGCGCTTCCCTTCGCGCGCTTTTTCATTATTTTTTCGCGCGCCTTTTTTCGCGTTGCGCCCCAACTAAACGCCTGGAAGAGGCTAAGTATATACTGGATTATGTACCGAAGAAATTACCCAGGTAACCGGGCCATTTCTGAGAAAACTGCGGCGAACTTCCGGTAAGCATCGTTCTGATCCTTGCATTTTTGCGCGGGCCTTGTATTGGGAGGATGTACGAAGTTTGTAAACTTTCTTTCTGGCTCTCCAAGGATGTGTAAGCAACTTCTGAAAGAAAGTTCGGAGATTTTTGGAAGTTTTAACTTTAAAAAGAGTGTTAGAATTTTGATAGCCGGAAAAATCGGCTATCGGCTATGGATCAATAACCGCTTCCGGCAATTCTACTTTTCAATAAAACCTGGATCTAGAAACTGCATGGAAACTTCCACAAAAAAAAAATCACCTTTTTGATTTGTGATCTACACGCAAAATAAAAATACGATACCTTTTTTGTTGATTTCACTCGCGTTTATGAAACTTGACATAAGTGCTACATTTTCTCAGATAAGGTGGAGTTTTTTGGGGATTTCTCCCAGATATTACTTAAGTCAATTTTCTCAAGTTATTGTTCTATTTCACTCATCACGAAAAAGCCAAAATAAGAAATTTCTCGAGTTTTTTCATCTTTTCGCCGTTTTCATCGAAATAGAAAAATGTTTTTCCGGCTTTCTTAGCTTGCCCTCCTTTATTGACAGCGGTCAAGAAAAGGCTCGAAACCGGCTCATATCAGAATCATTCCTACAGGGTTCACAGCTACAGATGGAACGATTCTGATCTGAGTTTCGCGCCTTTTCTTGACAGCTGTTAGTATCCAAAAAGAAAATTGGGGGTAACCATGCATTTTTCAGAGATAATAAAGCTTCAATGTTGAAAAAAAAGCCATACATTGCTTGGTATTTTATAACTTTTTAAAATTATTTCTGCTTAATTATCTCTATAAAATGCATAGTTACCACCAATTTTCTTTTTGCATTCCACTTGCCCCTGCTGAGATCTGTTTTTCCCGCATAGTCATAAACAACACAAAAATACTTCTGTAAAAGTAGGCACCATCCTTAAGAATACTTAGTTTTGTAGCTATTTGCA
The DNA here is from genome assembly GCF_977016875.1 of Pavona decussata. Lineage (NCBI taxonomy): Eukaryota > Metazoa > Cnidaria > Anthozoa > Scleractinia > Agariciidae > Pavona > Pavona decussata. The sequence goes on along the minus strand of NW_028145656.1, from coordinate 957,289 downwards.
AAATTTACCTCGGTAGTTTTTTTCTTCAACTCAGTTACTTTTAGACAATCGCTGCAACAATGCGCCCTTGTCTTTGAAACTTCAAAATGTGCTTTGCGTTCTGCTGTGATTACTTTTTCACTGATATCCTTATGCTAGTGCACTTATTGTATTTTCAATAACTAACAATCGAGGTACGCATGGAAATCAGTTTATTCAAGCTAGTGCCTTGTAAAATTTGTTTTCGTTTGGCCTTGAATTACATCTAATTGCAAAAAAAAAAAAACTGCGTCCTAAGAAGCTCCTTGGGACAGGAGGAGGAGGAGACCCTGGGAACGAGATTGCGAGCAGTTTTTTTTTTTTTACTCGAAAATCCACGAGGGAATTGAAGAGCATAAAAAACTGAGCAGGTATGAAATTCGAAGCACGAGGGTCAGTCACGCACGAAAGGGGCAAAACATTCAAATATTGTGTTCACTCTTTCTTCTGATGAGAAACGATTTTGAGAAACATTTCACACTCTTTCTTCCCCGCGGATTTTCAAGGAAAAGAGAGACTGCTCACAGTCTACTGACTACTAACTGCGAAGTCGACAAGTATTAAAACTAAGATATTTCCTTTTAATATTTTGACTATAAAATAATATACAGCAACAAGTACAAACTTGCTTAATACAACTACAATTAGTAATATAAGTACAAATTAATACTTAGCAATGATTGTATTTGGCTGTTAAATTATACACTGAATTGAATAAATTAATTAATTTTATTTTAGGACAACGTTAATATAAACTGTTAGCCCAAAAGATAAGTTGTCACATCCAAACGGTATGCAGTTTTTAAGGCTAAATCGTAATTTCAATAAAATGTAATGTAAGAATGCTTTTCTGATATTCTTTTATCACCAACAAGAAATAAAAAAAACCTTTCTGTGACTGGTATACACTCAATTGAAAAAACAATGTCAGATCTAGAAACCATCAATAACAAGAACCAATAGCTTTCTGAGAAGTGTTTGACCTAATGAGATTACTTCTACATTCTTCTTAAATATAAAAATAAAAGCACATGCACTTTTTTGGGCTCAATTTTTTTCATATTTATTGTGGAGAGCAAGAGTAAAAAAGGAAAAAAGAAAGATGCGAATGTTAATTATTATTTAGCTAACCCCATTATTCCATCAGGTCCCATTATTCACACTTTGCACAGGATGTTTTTTTCTATCAAGTGAACTGTAATTTACAACATCTAGCCACTGAAGTATCCCTAACAAATGTACAGTCTCAAACAATACCGTAACATTACTGCTTCAAAAATAGCCTGCATGGGCTCACCGGAAAGCCGGGTACGAGGGCCAAAACGAGTGGCGAAGCCGCGGAAAAATGGGGCGAGGGCAACAAGAAACCTTGCGGTTCCTCGCGGCGAAGCCACTCCTTGACACGGCTTCGCCGCGACTGTCACGGTTCTCTCCCCATTTCCCCCACAGCTGCACCACACATTTTGGCCCAGCTTTCCCCCTCCCCCCCCCCCCCCCACCAAACTCGCCAGCTGCGCAGGCTACTTAAAAAATTAAGGGGCATAAATAACTAGGAATTCCTCCTTAAAAGCTTGTAAACACATACTAAGTTATGTTTACCACTGAAGACTAATATCTTAGAGCAATTTTTGTACAAAGAACAATACAATGGGAATGTTCTGTCCAAAAATCTTTAATCTCAAATGTGAAAAAGTCAGGATTTTACCCACAGACTCTTTAAGGAAAAAGCCCAATTTAGAGCTTGATACGACACTTGTCATAGCCACTGATCTACTAGCCTGCGTAACTGGCAGTATATATGGGCCAATGAGCAGCAAAGCCAAGAAGGGAATGAAACATTGTTTCATTACTGTTAAGAAAATAAAAACTTTTTTCCCTTCTGTGAGCTAGTATACACTTGAATGGAAAAACTTTGTCAGATTTCAGCTTTGTCAGCGAACGAACAGCAAAGCAAATAACGGAATGGGAAAAAGGCTCCGCTGTTAAAACTTAAATTTGCATGCCGACATTACTGTCAGCTACACAGACTACAGACCTGGGCCTGGTTGTTTGAAAGCCATTAATTAAACACTAATCACTGATTAAAACTTAATGACTACCTCGGCCAACTTTTCTTTACCCTCCCCATTGTATTTACCAAGACATTCTTTGATGAACTCAACAACGTAACCCCCAGGTAATGCGTTACTTAAATTAAACTGTGAATGTGTTTCCAGGGCATCATACAGTTTTAATGTCAGCAAAAACATTGGTGTCTGGCAAGGATCAGGTCCATGAACATAAGACCCTTGTTTATATGTCGCCCACTTTAGGACATCATCTCGAACACTGGGGATGGAACTAGTTTGCAAAGATTCCCGTATTTTTTCAATTTTTGCCCTCTCTTCTAAAGTTAAAATCTCTTTGAAGTGCTTTTGTGTTGCAACTCCTACCACGTTTAATTGACCCCCATTCCAACACAGTATTGGGCCCCCCGAATTACCAGAATTTAGTGAACAATTCAGTACAGCTAATGTGTGACCTGACAAAGTCCTCTTGGAACCAGAAACATGCCCAGTCACAAAGAGGGCTGTTTCTTCTGTGTGACTCATGGGAAAACCAAACGCAAGAATTTGCATCCCTGGTAACAAGGAGTGGTTTGACAACTGCAATGGGCAAACTCCATTTTCTCTTAAGTTAAGCTCTCTGCAGTAAAGCAAGGCCAAATCTTTACCTGCATCATGGTGGATGACCTCACATGGGAGCTCTCCAATGACTGCATTAGAAATACAAATCTCCTTAGTGTCATCATTCTTGTTAGTTGTGTCATTCACCACATCTTTCACCTTCTGCTCCATCTCACTTTGCGAGTATCTGTGTATCTCAGTTTTAGCTTTCTTAGTTTGATCATTCAGTACATCTTCAATGACATGCTTATTAGTAATTACAAAGTGATCATGAATGATCAAACCGGAACCATGCTCAATTTCAATCATCTTTGTAGCTTCAGCATACTCTTTTTCAATTTCATCTCTCTTGTCATCTGCCCATTCATTTTTACGTTTAGACTCAGGATCTTTGTCATCTAGGCGTTTATCACGGAAATTTTTCACATCAAAGTGATCAATTGCATTTTTAATTTCAAAAATGTCATAGGTCTGCTGGATCTCTGGGATCCCATCTTTCTCTTCTTTGGTGGAGAATATGTTCGAGTCGCCTGGGAAAGGGCCTGCAAAGCACTCCCTGATTCGATGCTCTGCTTCATTCCATGAATATTTATTCAATTGCTTTTTGGCTTCCTCATACTCTTTGAAGACAGCATTCCTTTGTTCTTGAGCTCCTTTTTCCAATTCAGTAAGTTCAGAGCGCTTTGAATTATCAAGGGACATTGTTTTATGGCTGACACTTTGGTCAAAATACCGAACCACTTTGTGAATATCAAAAATGTCATAAGTTTGGTTGTCTTTTGGTTTCCTGACTTCATCTTCTCTAATAGGAAATATTGCCCTGGTGTCCAATGGCGATGGACTGACAAAGCAACCTCGTACCTTTTGCTCCACTTCATTCTTGGAATATTCATGTAACACACATTTAGCTTCCTGGTATTCCTTTTCTACTCCACATCTACATGCATCAACTGACTTCTTCAGTTCATCACACCCAGCTCCTTCGTCATCTGGATATTTCTGAAGCACTTTTTTCTCATCCAAATGATGAAGTGCTTTGTCAATGTCAAAGATGTTATATATTTGAGTGACTTCACCATTGCTATCTCTTTTAATGGGAAGTACATCAACACCTGGAGGAAAGTGAAACAATTGATGCTTTTCATAGCAATCCTTTACTCGCTTCTCTGCTTCAACTCGAGAATATTCTCTCAACATTTTGTTGTTGGTGCAAACTTTGGCTTCTTTCAATTCTGTTTCAATATCATCCTTCTGTGAATTGTGTTGCTCCCACCAGTAGCGACAATTACCACCAGTGGCACAGGTGATGGGATCATTTTCCAAAAAGGGCTCACCATGACGAAAAAAACTAGTTTCATCCCAATGAAAAACAGCATCGTGAATGTCGATAATGTTGTAAAGCTTATTTGGATTACACTTCAAGTCATCTTTGAGTAACCCTCTATCCGCGGCAAAGCTTCCAGCAAAGCAATCCCTCACTCGGCGCTGCGCAACAATCCAAGAATATTGGCATTGTTTATCTGGGTTATCAGCAGCTTCCTTGCATTCTCTTTCAACATCAGCTCTTCTCTTGTCAATCAACTCTTTCATTTCATCATACCTGGGTCCAGGATTTGGGTATTTCTCAACATAAAGCAGATTGTCAAAGGCAACAAGTGCATCGTGGATATCAATAATGTCATAAAGTTTCTCCTGCTCACTCATACTTGAAGTATCATCTTCACGGGAGTTCAGAAAATCATATAAGCGACGGTTTTCACGCACTAACCTTCCCTCCGGATACTCGCCCGCATAACATCCCTCTAATCGCCTCAAAGCTACATCCCAAACATATTTCTTTAAGTTATCTGGTCTTCCATAAATCTTGACCTTCACACAGGAATTCAGAGCTTTCCTCCCTTCGTCGCCCAACACATCGCCGTTAGCATGAAGCATGCCTCTTTTAAACCATGCAGCTGCGCTGTCCTTAGTTAGGAATCGAAGTCGCGGATTACTACGATCTGTACATCCCCGTATATCCAGTAGTCTGTTTAATTTATGTCAGAAGCTTCCATAAAACTCGAACGGACGATTATTGACAGAAGAAGAAAGTGGGCAGAAAGAAACAGAAGTATATGCCGGACTATGTACCGAAGAAATTACCCAGGTAACCGGGCCATTTCTGAGAAAACTGCGGCGAACTTCCGGTAAGCATCGTTCTGATCCTTGCATTTTTGCGCGGGCCTTGTATTGGGAGGATGTACGAAGTTTGTAAACTTTCTTTCTGGGTCTCCAAGGATGTGTAAAGTTCGGAGATTTTTGGAAGTTTTAACTTTAAAAAGAGTGTTAGAATTTTGATAGCCGGAAAAATCGGCTATCGGCTATGGATCAATAACCGCTTCCGGCAATTCTACTTTTCAATAAAACCTGGATCTAGAAACTGGAAACTTCCATAAAAAAAATCACCTTTTTGATTTGTGATCTACACGCAAAATAAAAATACGATACCTTTTTTGTTGATTTCACTCGCGTTTATGAAACTTGACATAAGTGCCACATTTTCTCAGATAAGGTGGAGTTTTTTTAGGTATTATTTTAGTCAATTTTCTCAACTATTGTTCTATTTCACTTATCACGAAAAAGCCAAAATAAGAAATTTCTCGATTTTTTTCCGGTGAGGGTAAAAGATGGAATGAGTTTGCGGAATGGAATGTGGAAAGACGTGCGGAATGGCATAATTATGCAAAATAAGAATTGCGGAATGACATAATTATGCCAGATACGATTTATGCATAATGACTAACAGAAATACATTAAACTGAAAAAGCGCGCCTTTTTTTGGGCGCCAATTTGCAAATACAGCCTTTTTGTAACCATTTCAACCGAAGAATGCATCACAAAAACCCAAACAATGGTATCTTCGAATTCAAACGTTTTTCCTTCGATTCTCATGGCATAGCCGTTGATGCAACACAGCAGTTCTTGGACTTTTATCGTTCGCGAGTGAACACAAGATTTGTAATACATTTGCATTAAAGAGGTTTGTTTATTTACGTAACCTGGTTTTCCATTCCACACGAGTCGTCCGCCATTACGGGAGATGTATACAACTCAATCGAAGGCTGGTTAAACTTGACATGTTTCAAGCTTTCACAGCGCCTCGCAGGAAAAAGACGTGAGTAAAGAACCGCCTCTGTTTATTTTTGAAACGATTTATATCACCTGTCGAGGATTTATCTGGTTATGACGAATGTGTTGTGGTTCGGTCATGCTCATTTCCGTTGTTTTACGTTTTATATTAATCAATTTTGTTACATCAAGATCCTTCCTTCGAAAATAAAAAACCGAAATCTACACGTCAAAATACGGGGAAAGAGTTCTGCGGTATAGATTGCGGTTAAATTTTTATTTTCGTTTTCATTTATTTATTTATTTTTTGCGTGTGTGTGTGTGTGTGTGTGTGTGTTTGGCTGTGTATGATAAATTGATTAATATAAAACGTAAAACAACGGAAATGAGCATTGACCGAACCACAACACATTCGTCATAACCAGATGATCCTCGACAAGTGACATAAATCGTTTCAAAAATAAACAGAGGCGGTTCTTTACTCACGTCTTTTTCCTGCGAGGCGCTGTGAAAGCTTGAAACATGTCAAGTTTAACCAGCCTTCGATTGAGTTGTATACATCTCCCGTAATGGCGGACGACTCGTGTGGAATGGAAAACCAGGTTACGTAAATAAACAAACCTCTTTAATGCAAATGTATTGTGATGGCGTGGAGGGCCTGGACGCGTGGAGTGGCGGGAACATTATGTATTCACAATAGGGTCACAATATATATTCTCACGTTTTGCACTATGTAGATGAGTATAAGCCGAAAGCGGAACGCCGAACGGACATTAACGGTTGCCCATGATTAAGCGTGTAATATGACTAAAGAACATTAAATGTATTACAAATCTTGTGTTCACTCGCGAACGATAAAAGTCCACGAGCTGCTATGTTGCATCAACGGCTATGCGATGAGAATCGAAGGAAAAAAGTTTGAATTCGAAGATACCATCGTTTGGGTTTTTGTGATGCATTCTTCGGTTGAATGGTTACAAAAAGGCTGTATTTGCAAATTGGCGCCCAAAAAAAGACGCGCTTTTTCAGTTTAATGTATTTCTGTGAGTCATTATGCATAAATCGTATCTGGCATAATTATGTCATTCCGCAATTCTTATTTTGCATAATTATGTCATTCCGCACGTCTTTCCACATACCATTCCGCAAACTCATTCCGCCTTTTACCCTCACCGATTTTTTTCAGCTTTTCGCCGTTTTCATCGAAATAGGAAAATGTCGACTTTTTTCCGGCTTTCTTAGCTTGGCCTCATTTTTGATTGACAGCCGTCGAGAAAAGGCTCGAAACTCAGATCAGAATCATTCCTGCAGGGTTCACAGCTACAGATGGAACGATTCTGATTTCGGTTTCGCGCCTTTTCTTGACAGCTGTTAGTATCCAAAAAGAAAATTGGGGGTAACCATGCATTTTTCAGAGATAATAAAGCTTCAATGTTGAAAAAAAAGCCATACATTGCTCTGTATTTTATAACTTTTTAAAATTATTTCTGCTTGATTATCTCTATAAAATGCATAGTTACCACCAATTTTCTTTTTGCATTCCACTTGCCCCTGCTGAGATCTGTTTTTCCCGCATAGTCATAAACCACACAAAAATACTTCTGTATAAGTAGGCACCATCCTTAAGAATACTTAGTTTTGTAGCTATTTGCAAAATTTACCTCGGTAGTTTTTTTCTTCAACTCAGTTACTTTTAGACAATCGCTGCAACAATGCACCCTTGTCTTTGAAACTTCAAAATGTGCTTTGCGTTCTGCTATGATTACTTTTTCATTGATATCCTTATGCTAGTGCACTTATTGTATTTTCAATAACTAACAATCGAGGTACGCATGGAAATCAGTTTATTCAAGCTAGTGCCTTGTAAAATTTGTTGATAAAGACCCGCTATCTCCACGTATCCCTTTTCGTTTGGCCTTGAATTACATCTAATTGCCAAAAAAAAAACTGCTGTTGAAAAAAAAAATGTCCCTGCCTATTAGGCTGCGAGCTTTCCAACATCCTCTTCCCGTCCCAAGGAGCTCCTTGGGACAGGAAGAGGAGGAGAGACCCTGGGAACGAGATTGCAAGCAATCACTTTTTTTTACTCGAAAATCCTTAAGGGAAGAGCATAAAAAACTGAGCAGGCATGAAATTCGAAGCACGAGGGTCAGTCACGCGCGAAAGGGGCAAAACATTCGAATATCGTGTTCACTCTTTCTTCCCCGCGGATTTTCAAGGAAAAGAGAGACTGCTCGCAGTCTACACGGCTAACTGCGAAGTCGACAAGTATTTAAAAACTAGGATATTTCCTTTTAACATTTTCAGACTATAAAATAATATACAGCAACAAGTACAAAATTGCTTAATACAACTACAAGTAGTAACATAAGTACAAATTAATACTTAGCAATGATTGTATTTGGCTGTTAAATTATACACTGAATTGAATAAATCAATTAATTTTATTTTAGTACAATGTTAATATAAACTGTTAGCCCAAAAGATAAGTTGTCACATCCAAACGGTATGCAGTTTTTAAGGCTAAATCGTAATTTCAATAAAATGTAATGTAAAAATGCTTTTCTGATATTCTTTTATCACCAACAAGAAATAAAAAAAACCTTTCTGTGACTAGTATACACTCAATTGAAAACACAATGTCAGATCTAGAAACCATCAATAACAAGAACCAATAGCTTTCTGAGAAGTGTTTGACCTAATGAGATTACTAAAGCACATGCATTTTATGGGCTAAATTTTTTTTCATATTTATTGTGGAGAGCAAGACAAAAAAAAGAAAAAAAGAAAGATGCAAATGTTAATAATATTTTTTAAATTATTTAGCTAACCCCATTATTCCATCAGGTCCCATTATTCACACTTTGCACAGGATGTTTTTTTCTATCAAGTGAACTGTAATTTACAACATCTAGCCACTGAAGTATCCCTAACAAATGTACAGTCTCAAACAATATCGTAACATTACTGCTTCAAAAATAGCCTGCGTGGGCTCACCGGAAAGCCGGGTACGAGGGCCAAAACGAGTGGCGAAGCCGCGGAAAAATGGGGCGAGGGCAACAAGAAACCTTGCGGTTCCTCGCGGCAAAGCCACTCCTTGACACGGCTTCGTCGCGACTGTCACGGTTCTCTCCCCATTTCCCCCGCAGCTGCACCACATATTTTGGCCCAGCTTTCCCCTCCACCAAAATCGCCAGTTGCGCAGGCTACTTAAAAAATTAAGGGGGATGAATAACTAGGAATTCCCCCTTAAATTAAAAAGCTTGTATACACATACTAATTTACGTTTACCACTGAAGACTAATATCTTAGAGCAATTTTTGTACAAAGAACAATACAATGGGAATGTTCTGTCCAAAAATCTTTAATCTCAAATGTGAAAAAGTCAGGATTTTACCCACAGACTCTTTAAGGAAAAAGCCCAATTTAGAGCTTGATACGACACTTGTCATAGCCACTGATCTACTAGCCTGCGTAACTGGCAGTATATATGGGCCAGTGAGCAGCAAAGCCAAGAAGGGAATGAAACATTGTTTCATTACTGTTAAGAAAATACAAACTTTTTTTCCCTTCTGTGAGCTAGTATAAACTTGAATGAAAAACTTTGTCAGATTTCAGCTTTGTCAGCGAACAAGCAACAATGCCGATAAAAGTATGGGGAAAAGGCTCTGCTGTTAAAACTTAAATTTGCATGCCGACATTACTGCCAGCTACACAGACTACAGACCTGGGCCTGGTTGTTCGAAAGCCATTAAACACTAATCACTGATTAAAACTTAATGACTACCTCAGCCAACTTTTCTCTACCCTCCCCATTGTAGTTACTGAGACATTCTTTGATAAACTCAACAACGTAACCCCCAGGTAATGCGTTACTTAAATTAAACTGTGAATGTGTTTCCAGGGCATCATACAGTTTTAATGTCAGCAAAAACATTGGTGTCTGACAAGGATCAGGTCTAGTAGCATAAGACCCTCGTTCATATGTCGCCCACTTTAGGACATCATCTCGAACACTGGGGATGGAACTAGTTTGCAAAGATTCCCGTATTTTTTCAATTTTTGCCCTCTCTTCTAAAGTTAAAATCTCTTTGAAGTGCTTTTGTGTTGCAACTCCTACCACGTTTAATTGACCTCCGTTCCAACACAGTATTGGGCCCCCAGAATTACCAGAATTTAGTGAACAATTCAGTACAGCTAATGTGTGACCTGACAAAGTTCTCTTGGAACCAGAAACATGCCCAGTCACAAAGAGGGCTGTTTCTTCTGTATGACTCATGGGAAAACCAAACGCAAGAATTTGCATCCCTGGTAACAAGGAGTGGTTTGACAAATGCAATGGGCAAACTCCATTTTCTCTTACGTTAAGCTCTCTGCAGTAAAGCAAGGCCAAATCTTTATCTGGATCATAGTGGATGACCTCACATGGGAGCTCTCCAATGACTGCATTAGAAATACAAATCTCCTTAGTGTCATCATTCTTGTTAGTTGTGTCATTCAACACATCTTTCACCTTCTGCTCCATCTCACTTTGGGAGTATCTGTGTATCTCAGTTTTAGCTTTCTTAGTTTGATCATTCAGTACATCTTCAATGACGTGCTTATTAGTGATTACAAAGTGATCATGAATGATGAAACCAGAACCATGCTCAATTTCAATCTTCTTTGTAGCTTCAGCATACTCTTTTTCAATTTCATCTCTCTTGTCATCTGCCCATTTATTTTTACGTTTAGACTCAGGATCTTTGTCATCTAGGCGTTTATCATGGAAATTTTTCACATCAAAGTGATCAATTGCATTTTTAATTTCAAAAATGTCATATGTCTGCCGGGTCTTTGGGATCCCATCTTTCTCTTCTTTGGTGGAGAATATGTTCGAGTCGCCTGGGAAAGGGCCTGCAAAGCAGTCCCTGATTCGCCTCATTATTACTCTTTACATACTGTGACATTTTAGGCCAGTAACTACTGGCTTATTTTGCGTCGGTATATACTGTGACATTTTCATTCAGAGGGGGCAGCTGCCCCCGCCAGGAAAACAAATCACAAATCGACTAATTGACTGAAGAAAATTTCCTTCAATGTGAATACCAAATAATTATTTTGGAAAATCTTTCGAGGCAAAAGCCAGTACGAGTTTTCTTATGAAAATAATGATTTTGTTAATTTAGGCTACCTATGGTTTAGAATTTGGTGTGTCAATAAAGACTGACAAGCCTACGCCACTCAGTGGCGCGTGTTTTAGCCTTTTTAAATCTAGCTTATACGAGTATGATTTTTCAGAGCTAAATTGGTTTTTAAAGCCTGCGTTACTCCCAAGTATTTGTAGCGGGTTTGGATTTAACAATCGTATATTCAACATCACACTGGTCATTTGTGCCTTATGATTTTTGATTTTCCTCTTTTGAATTCTCTTGAATTTGAATATGACCTCTTATTCTGTGTTTTCAATGACGGTGTTTCTATGCCACATACGGCATTTCAGCCGGGTTTGGCTTGTTAAGTGCGTGATAGTTTTAATTGAATGCCTTTCTTGTTGAAATTTGTGTTGTTATCAACACAAATGATTGTTAGGACAGAAATTAATCATTGCTTGTATCGTGCCATGAGCTTCATACTGTAGTTGTTGTAATGCCGGTCCCGGCTATTAGTTTTTGTCACAACGAGTTGTGTTTCTAGGCACAGCTATTTGGTTTTTTGGTTCTCTAGTAATCATTGTAGCGTGTCACAGTAATACTGAAAAGGCTTGAATTGTACTTAAATCACGACTGTGTTTTTGCAAATGCTTCGCTCTACTGTTATAGTCAGTGCGTTTGAATTGTGGAAGCTCGGTGATTTTCCTTCTTTGTTTACAGCAGTGCATCGACTATATGTTAAATTTACCATTAAACGAAAGACAATGTTTGATTCAAGCTAAACAAGGTGTTAACTCCATAAAAAGTCATGACAATTTAAGACAAAAAGCGTCAGTGTGTTTTTTTTCCTCTAAAGGTTGTAGAGGCAACTTTCTATGTAGGAATGAAAACAAAGCGTCCTACTAGAAACCCTGTCTGCATACGGTAGACCCCTGTGAGGGGTTTGCAGAGTTAGCCCCCCACAGACAAAAAATCCTAGGTACGGCCCTGATTAGCTGTAGTTAGGCAGGTCCACATCAGGACTTCGGTCTTGCCAATTCACTTTTAACCTGCATTGTTAAATAAAGATGTATGTATGTGTATGTATGTCTCTATCATGTCGCTGTCGTGTTAAGTTTTCTACACAGTCCGATCAGCCTTGCAGAAATCTGAGTCATTTACATTTTTGGCTGAAACTCAGATCAGAATCATTCCTACAGGGTTAACAGCTACAGATGGAACAATTCTGATCTGAGTTTCGCGCCTTTTTCTTGACAGCTGTTAGTATCCAGAAAGAAAATTGGGGGTAACGGCCATGCATTTTTCAGGGATAATAAAGCTTCAATGTCGGAAAAAAGCCATACATTGCTTTGTATTTTATAACTTTTTAAAATTATTTCTGCTTAATTATCTCTGTAAATGCGTGGTTACCACCAATTTTCTTTTTGGATTCCACCAGCTCCTGCTGAGATCTGCTTTCCCGCATAGTCATAAACTGCGCAAAAATACTTTTCTCGGTTTTAGTAGGCACCGTCCTTAAGAATACTTAGTTTTGTAGCTATTTGCAAAATTTACCTCGGTAGTTTTTTTTTTCTTCAACTCAGTTACTTTTAGACAATCGCCGCAACAATGCGCCCTTGTCTTTGAAACTTCAAAATGGGCTTTGCGTTCTGCTGTGATTACTTTTTCACTGATATCTTTACGCTAGTGCACTTATTGTATTTTCAATAATTAACAATCGAGGTACGCATGGAAATCAGTTTATTCAAGCTAGTGCCTTGGAAAATTTGTTTTCGTTTGGCCTTGAATTACATCTTATTGCAAAAAAAAAAAAATGCTGTTGAGAAAAAATCAAAATGTCCCTGCCTATTAGGCTGCGAGTTTCCAACATCCTCTTCCCGTCCCAAGGAGGCATGAGCTCCTTGGGACAGGAGGAGGAGGAGGAGAGACTCTGGGAACGAGATTGCGAGCAGTCTCTTTTTTTTTGCTCGAAAAGAGCACAAAAAACTGAGCAGGCATGAAGTTCGAAGCACGAGGGTCAATCACGCGCGAAAGGGGCAAAGCCATTCAAATATTGTGTTCACTCTTTCTTCCCCGCGGATTTTCAAGGAAAAGAGATACTACTCACAGTCTTCTGACTAGTTAATGCGAAGTCGACAAGTATTAAAACTAGGATATTTCCTTTTAACATTTTGACTATAACATAATCTACAACAAGTACAAAATTGCTTAATAAAACTACAAGTAGTAACATAAGTACAAATTAATACTTAGCAATGATTGTATTTGGCTATTAAATTATACACTGAATTGAATAAAGCAATTAATTTTATTTTACTTCAATGTTAATATAAACTGTTAGCCCAAAACATACGTTGTCATATCCAAACAGTATGCAGTTTTTAAGGCTAAATCCTAATTTCAATAAAATGTAATGTAAAAATGCTTTTCTGAGATTCTTTCATTACCAAAAAGAAATAAAAAAAACCTTTCTGTGACTAAGTATACACTAAATTGAAAAAAACAATGTCAGATCTAGAAACCATGAATAATAAGAACCAGCAGCTTCCTGAGAAGTGTTTGACCTAATGAGATTATTTCTACATTCTTCTTAATAAAAATAAAAGCACATGCAGTTTTTTGGGCTAAATTTTTCCATATTTCTTGTGAACAGCAAGACAAAAAAGGAAAAAAGAAAGATGTGAATGTTAATAATAAGTTTATTATTATTTAGGTAACCCCATTATTCCACCAGGTCCCATTATTCACTCTTTCTACAGGACGTTTTTTTCTATCAAGTGAACTGTAATTTACAACATCTAGCCTCTGAAGTATCCCTAACAAATGTACAGTCTCAAACAATATCGTAAAATTACTGCTTCAAAAATAGCCTGCCTGGGCTCACTGGAAAGCCGGATACGAGGGCCAAAACGAGTGGCGAAGCCGTGCGGAAATGGGGAGAGGGCAACAAGAAATCTTGCGGTTCCTCGCGGCGAAGCCGCTCGTTGTTACAGTTTTGCCGCGACTGTCAAGGTTCTCTCCCCATTTCCCCCGCAGCTGCAGGCACCACACATTTTGGCCCGGCTATTAATGGGGATGAATAACTAGGAATTCCTGCCTAAACGCTTGTAAACACATACTAATTTACGTTTGCCACTGAAGACTAAAATCTTAGAGCAATTTTTGTACAAAGAACAATACAATGGGAATGTTCTGTCCAAAAAGTTTTTATCTCAAATGTGAAAAAGTCAGGATTTTACCCTCAGAATCTTTAGGAAACAGTCCAGTTTAGAGCTTGATACTACATTAAATTTTGTCTTAGCCACTGATCTACTAGCCTGCATAGCTGGCGGGATATTGCCATATTGGACCGTTGAGCAGCTAAGCAAAGAAGGAATGGAGCATTGTTCCATTACTGATAAGAAAATAAAAACTTTTTCCCTTCTGTGAGCTAGTATACAATTGAATGGAATTGAATGTTAGATTTCAGTTTTGTCAGCAAACGAGCAGCAAAGCCGATAACGGAATGGGAAAAAGGCTCCGCTGTTAAAACTTAAATTTGCGTGCAGACATTACTGCCAGCTACACAGACTACAGACCTGGACCCAGTTGCTCGAATAATGGTTAGCGCTAACCCGGGTTAAATACCATGACAACCTGTAGGGTTTGATACCTCTTAACCAATGGTTAGCGCTAACCATGCTTCGAGCAACTCATCCCTGGTCCCGGTTGTTTGAAAGCCATTAAAAACTAATCGCCCATTAAGACTTAATGGAGGTTTTTATCTTGCACCTTTAAAAATGTTTTCAAAGCATAATTTGAAGCTAGTGGCAAAGAAAAGTCTAAATCAAAACTACAAAACCATATACATATTTTTTTAAAGTCTTCATTGATTAGTAATTAAAAGTGAATCAAAGTTCTCATTAACCCAGGATTAGCTTAATTGGGTTTGGAACACTCAACGGGGCCCTGCCAGCTGGGCTACTCCAGTCCAGCTGACTGTAAGGCTTGAGTGAAGATCTAGCTCAACTTTCTAAATCCACTGTACAGAATAGAATGGCGGCTGTACATTTTACCACTATCTTGCGAAACTAATACAACCTATATTTGTTGGGAAATTCATCCCTCAGTACCAACAAAATTGTGTACGCTAGTTTTTAAGTCCTTGGAACTTTTCTGTATGTTTGTATGAGTGCTTTTACGGTTTGCATACACTAAAAGTTATACGGCGCCAAACTACCAGTCGCTATCGTTTTTGGTACAGAGGATTATTATTGAACCTTTGTTAAACCAACAGAATTTACATCTTCCTGTCTTTACTGTGCCCAGTGGGTGAAATGTTCACATGCTCCAGTTCAGACCAATTGACTACCTCAGCCAACTTTTCTTTACCCTCCCCACTGTAGTTACTGAGACATTCTTTGATAAACTCAACAACGTAACCCCCAGGTAATGCGTTACTTAAATTAAACTGTGAATGTGTTTCCAGGGCATCATACAGTTTTAATGTCAGCAAAAACATTGGTGTCTGGCAAGGGTCATCGGTAAACGGAAAATGGTAATAGAGAAGTCCCATCTCTCGTTGACCTAATGTTCTCTCTATCGCATCATCTGGAACACTTGGGATGGTAATAGTTTGCAAAGATTGCCTTATTTTTTCAATTTTCGCCCTCTCTTCTAATGTTAAAATCTCTTTGAAGTGCTTCTGTGTGGCAACTCCTACCACATTTAATTGACCTTTGTTCCAACAAACTATTGGCCCCCCAGAATTACCAGAATTTAGCGAGCAATTCAGTACAGCTAATGTGTGACCTGATAAAGTTCTTTTGGAACCAGAAACATGCCCAGTCACAAAGAGGGCTGTTTCTTCGGTGTGACTCATGGGAAAACCAAATGCAAAAATTTGCATCCCTGGTAACAAGGTGTGGTTCGACAATTGTAATGGGCAAATTCCATTTTCTCTTACGTTAAGCTCTCTGCAGTAAAGCAAGGCCAAATCTTTACCTGGATCATGGTGGACGACCTCACATTGGAGCTCTCCAATGACCGCATTAGAAATACAAATCTCCTTAGTGTCACCATTCTCGTTACTTTTGTCATTTACTACATCTCTCACCTTCTTCTCTTTCTTACTGTTCGGGTATCTTTGCGCTTCCGATTTAACTTTCTTAGGTTTACCATTTATTGCATCTTTAATGACGTGTTGTTCGTAATTATAAAGTGATCGTGAATGATGAAACCAGAACCATGCTCAATTTCAACCATCTTTGTAGCTTCAGCATACTCTTCCTCGATTTCAGCCCTCTCTTTATCAACGTCTTCGTTCTTACATTTAGAATTAGGATCATCTAGGTACTTATCACGAAACTTTTTTACATCAAAGTGATCAATTGCATTTTTAATTTCAAAAATGTCATATGTCTGCTGGGTCTTTGGGATCCCATCCTTCTCTTCTTTGGTGGAGAATATGTCTGTGTCGTATGGGTGAGTGCCTGCAAAGCACTCTCTTACACGGCGTTCTGCCTCATTCCTCGAATATTTATGCAATTGCTTTGAAATAGCATCCCTTTGTGCTAGAACTCCTTTTTCCAATTTAACAAGTTCAGAGGGCTTTGAATAACCAAGGGGCAATGTTTCAAGGTTTACATTTTGGTTAAAAAACTGAACCACTTTGTGAATATCAAAAATGTCATAAGTTTGGTTGTCTTTTGGTTCCCTGGCTTCATCCTCTCTAGTAGGAAATATTTCGCTCAGCCTGGTTTCCAATGCCGATGTACTGGCAAAGCAATCTCGTACCCTTTGCTCCACTTCACTCTTGGAATATTCACGTAACACATGTTTAGCTTCCTGGTATTCCTTTTCTACTCCACATCTACTTGCATCAATTGACTTCTTCAGTTCATCACACCCAGCTCCTTCATCTTCTGGATATTTCTGAAGTAGTTTTTTCTCATCTAAATCATGAAGTGCTTTGTCAATGTCAAAGATGTTGTACATTTGAGCGACTTCACCACTGCCGTCTCTTTTAATTGGAAGTACATCTACACGTACATTTGGAAAGGGAAACCGAGTATAGCAATCCTTGACTCGTTTCTCTGCTTCAACTCGAGAATATTGTTTCAATAATTTTTCATTGTTGGAATCTTCATCATCCCTCTGTTTACTGGATTGCTTCAACATTTTGAGATAATCTTCAAAGCCGTAACTGTAACCGAAAACACTTTCCTCAAAGGTTCTTTCAAAAAAACTTGCTTTATCCCAATGAAAAACAGCATCACGAATATCAATTATGTTGTAAGGCTCATTCGGATCACGCCCTTGTTTATATTCGAGCAACCCTACGTCCCCAACAAAGGTTCCAGCAAAGCAATCCCTCACCCGGCGCTGCGCAACAAGCCAGGAATATTGGCATTGTTTATCTGGGTTATCAGCAGCTTCTTTGTATTCTCTTTCAACATCAGCTCTCCTATTGTCAATCAACTCTTTCAATTCATCATACCTGTGTCCAGGATTTGGGTATTTCTCAACATAAAGCAGTTTGTCAAAGGTAACAAGTGCGTCGTGGATGTCAATGATGTCATAAAGTACAGTCTCCATCTTACTTGCAGTTCCATCTTCGTGGGACCCTTTTGAAAGCAGGAAATCATCAAGCCTACGGTTAGTCCATCCCCGACACTGTAACAACTCATTCTGATCCTGATACGTTCCTGCATAACAGTTCTCTAACCGATGCAAAGCTTTTTTCCTAACGTATTTCTTGTTTTCTGGTCTTCCGTAAATCTTGACCTTCACACAGGCATCCAGAGCTTTCCTCCCTAGATCGCCTAACACATCGCCGGCTATAAGCATGCATATCAGTTTTTGTGGTTGCTGTTTTGATTATTACTTCAAAGATAAAATTTTACTGAAAAAGAAAACGGCCGAAAATTTCTTGCTATTTACTGAACAAGATAACGCTGTATTTCGTGAATATAATAATTCCTTTCCACGGTGTTTTGATTTGGAGTCGGAAGAAATGATGCAATATTCAGGTACCCGCGCAGTTACCTGCGCCCGAGCGGGTGGGTTCGAGTCTTCGCCGCTCGTGTGTTCGGCCGAACAAAGCTCCTCGTCGCAGTTTTCTCGCCGCTCGTGTCTTCGGCCGAACAACGCAAGAAGAATCCTCTGGTACTTAGGGTACGAAAACACCGGATTCTTTTCAGAATTTTAACACTAAAATGGCTTTTATTTTAGAAATTTCGGAAATTTTTAGAAAGTTAAAATAATATTACAATTTTGAGAGCCAGGAAAACACATGCGTAATGAACGAGTTATGGCAGCTGAGATGGGAAATCGCTCACTCGATAGGTCGTAAACTTCTTTTTAATTTAATCGGAATTTAATCAACATCATATTAAAGTCATTCCATTAGTCTACGAATTATGTATTCACAATCAACCGACCGCCATTAAGGGACAAAAACAAGGACGAAAAATCAACGCAACGAATAAATTATTCTGGAAATAAAATAGTTAGTAGAGGTATTGTCTGATAAATCCTTCCATTTCCTTTTCAAGACAAATATTTTCCAAAAATCGAAACTGCTCGATTCAGCAAATAGGAAATGCAAATTTTAAAACCTTCAAAAGAACTGACCCTAAAAATCCAAGGAAATGTCGTAAGTGAAAGAATAAAGGTAACATAGGATATTTCAAAGGGCGATAAATTTTTTAATCCGGTGTCAAACGTAATCCTATTTTTCTTTCGTACTTTTGCTCGTCGAATTTTTTCTCGTCCGTTTTGACTTCATCTTCGGCCCCACTATCTGCCCCTCGGTCTCCGAGGATGTAATCAATCATATTAACACTGTAAATTTGCATACAGTAACAACGCTTCACCCATTTCTATCTCTGGCCGCAAAATGTTAACATACAAATTTAAAGATACAAGGAAATGCCGTGAATGAAAGGCTAAGGGTAAAATGGGAAACTAAAACTTCGCAATGAATTACAATGTAATTCAGGTGTCGAGTGCATTCTCGTCCCCAGCTCCTTAGGTTTCATTCTTCAGCGGTTCCACCACTCACTTTGTGTATCCCAGCATTCTGTTGAAATTACAGTCAACTCTCTCGTAAGCGACCACCCTTAGTGCACGACAAAGTGGTCGCTTACGGGAGGTGGTCGCTTACGAGAAGTGGTCGCTTTGAGAGAGTTGACTGTACACTCTTTTCTTTTTATAAGAACTTATTTTATACCAGGTTTATAAGAGTATCGAGGCTGTAATTTGCGAAATTTAACGAATATTTTAGAAATAAACCTGAGGCCGAAAAATTTTGAAAAGAATGTAATGTTGTGTTGAAAATTTGATAATACAATACAATTGTAGTTTTTAACTATCCCGTATAAAATTATTCCTTACTTTAAACAGCAAAAGTAACCAATAAAACGATAAAAACCTGCACTAGCGAAATGTTTGATGCGAATGACAGTTCGATGGCTATAATCTAAGAATATTCACAAGGATATTTTCAGCCTAACAACAGCAGAAAAACAATAGTCCGCCTGAGCCAGAAAAGCAACATTCTTATAGAAATAAAAGGGTGTAATTGACAAGAAAACATAACAACAATCTCGTCGCCAGCTACGTGGTCAATGGCGAGGAGCCGAGACGCCAACTTCGTCGACAGAAAGAGAGAAGGAAGTTGTCTCCGGATTCTGTAACGTTTGAAGGCCCGAGACTCTAGCGTCCTATCAACAAAACGGGGATTTTTGATGATTCTTGAGATTTTTTTATGAAAAAAAAAAAAAAAAAAATGGGAGATTCAGTCAGAAATGTTTTGTGGTGATCCAAGTAAAGCGATTTAGTGGGATTATCCTGGGATTTTCTAGCCTGCAGAACAGGCATTATTTTTTTACGTTTTTCAGGCGAGGGGAGGCAAGCACGTGGCGCGAGCCACGTGCGACGGGAGGGGCGCGAAAGAATACCCCCGGGTCCCGTCCCGCATGACTCGCGCTTGCCTTCGTCCGCCTGAAAAAGGGCTAATAAATAACGCTTGTTCTGCAGGCTAGGGATTTTCATTCAGACCATTTCTTAGGATATATTTCTTCATTTCTGAGGGTGACTTTCAGCTGATATGAAGTACAACTTCAAACTCTTTTATAGCCTTCTTTAAGAACAAAAAAACAGTTTGCGTAATACCATTATTTCAGACCTATCAACCAATCAAAGTTGATTCTACTGCCTAAAATATTTAACAAACGAGGTCGAATATCTAGGCTTTTGTTCATTTACAAGCTTTCATTTTTCGAGCATTTTAGTGAGGAAAACATTTAAGGACGGTGCCTACTAATTACTAATAGCAAAGGATTTTTGCGCGGTTTATGACTATGCGGAAAAGCTGATCTTAGCAAGGGGTACCGGAATCAAAAAAGAAAATTGGGAGTAGCCATGCATTTTTTCGAGATAATTTAGCAACGACAATTTAAAAAAAAACGCCAAAATAAAAAACAGTGCATGGCATTCTTTCCCAGTTAAGCTTAATAATCTCTGGAAAATGCATGGTTCCCTCCAATTCTTTTCGGATTCGAATTACCCTTCCTTTTCTTGCTTTTCACGCGTAGTTTATGCGTGACGACAGTAAAACGGCTGCGAGACAGACAAAAATAGCACTGTTTTAGCAGGCACCGTCAACAGAAACCCGACTTTCTCGGGTCGCAAAAGTAGGCACCGTCCTCGAGTAACGTTTTCCTGGAAATTTAATTTTTTAGAGAAAAGTAACTGAGAACTTCTTTTTTAGGAAAACATTAAAACGCTAAGCTGCCGAGCCGAGCTGAAGAATGACAATAGGTCATTGGTGTATTAAAGTTTGAAGAGTCAAAAGTCAGTCGTGTTTAGATCATTTTCTGTAAGAGTTGTTGCTAGTCCACTTATCCATTGTTGTTAGGGTTAACAGTAACTCCTGAGACATGTTACAGTACCGATCAAATGTAAGCTGATAGTCACTCAAGACTCGAATGTCGCGACTCGATTTCCAGAAGTGTCCGTGCTCCACGGATTTTTAGCTGGGAATGTGCCGCCAGCCTCGTTCCCAGGGTCTCTCCTCTTCACGTGACGTGAAGAGACGGGAAGAGGAGAGACCCTGGGAACGAGGTTGGTGTGCCGCTAGGACTCTGCAGTGACTCAGAACCCTAACCTATACTAGACAATGTTAACCTTTATTTTGTTACCCTATTCTAGAGTAAACACCGAAATCCTAGACGTCGTACTGCCCGCCGTACCGATTTTAAATGTCATTTACTGGAAAAATTCTCAAACTAAATGACAATTCTTCAAGAAACTGATTAGTTGCGCAGGAAATGGTACCCAGACCAAACCTCTCTGATTTCATTCCCCTATTCGAGAGTAAACTCGCTGAAAACCATACCCTTCACAGCGGCACATACCTATATAGCTCATATGTGGGAGTAACCCCCCCCCCCCCCCCCGGGAGGGCTAACGCTCAAAACCTCTTTTTCACTGTGGCTAATTAAGCAATAGACCGCACTTTCCAGAAGTTTACCAGCGCAATAAAACCACGCGGGATGTTGGGAGAACACGAGAAAGCTTGTAAATCACGAGCCGCAGGCGAGTGATTTACAAGCTTTTATGAAATAACTACTTGGACAAAAACACTTAGAAATCGGCGCTTTTTATTTTGTAACTTGATCAAGTTGTTTATTCTCCTCAAATTCATCAGTGAAGCGGGAGAACCAACCACAAATCGGGATCTATTTTGAGCATAACCCTGTTGAATCGCCGAAGGACGCATCGCAGTTTGAGCGAATGAATGAAAGTGTTTTTTAAGTTGAATTACTGTCTAACTCTCACAAAAATGTGGCTAAACTTTAATGCCTTGGCGAGAGAATGCTTTTTATCAGCAGATAGCAGTTACTGATGAAAAGTGATGTTTACACTGCCGATTTTACATGAATTAAACATATTGCTGTATGCCGTGGACGTCAAAACTGTGCTGTGGTGAGCCATGCCTGTCGAGACGCTGTTCATGTTTATTGTGGAACTTGTACACGACAGCTGCTGGAATGGACTTCTTGTAGCTGTACTTTGCTGAACGGCAGATGTTTGTACTTCTTCATCTTCGCAAAGTGCCACTGTCAACACGTCGCTGCACTTTCGAAGCTGATTTACTGATGGCTGATTGTGATAGCTTCGCAAGCTCGCTTCATTGCGATGGCCATAAATTGCCATGATCTCTCGATCTGTTAATCCAGCGTTGGCCCACAGGGTTATGGCGGTCGCTCTCACCGAATGGTTGGTGTAGGTACGGGACAGACCTGCCTCGGCACTGATTTCTTTCATTAATGAAGAATCAATCAATTAATCAATCAATCAATCAATCAATCAATCAATCAATCAATCAATCATCTTTATTTATACACGATAGGTATTAAAGCGACGCTTCGCTTGTGGGGTCGTGTCTAAATAATTAAATAAGATAACTAATGAATTAAAAAATAAATAAGATATACACCAGCTAAAATCATATAGCTACTTACTACATACAAGTCTAAAACGATAAACGCTTAAAATTCCAAAGTACAAGGTGGTACTCCAGTATCGACTAATTATTAACACTAATTATAGTTTTAAAAAATCTTCCTCCCTTCTGGTTAATGTTTTAGGGGAGATACAGTCGAAATCTAGGTGTAGCAGAGTCTTTGACCGTCTTGCCATAATCGTATATTTCTTAACATTGTCTATATCTTCATTGAGTTGAGGAACCAACGTGCTCCAAACTATTGCTCCTCTACGAGCTGCAGAGTTCCTCATGTAGTTGGTGTTAAAACGAGGGACATCAATTTTCAGTTTCTTCCTAAGTTGATATCGCTTGATGTTATCATTGTTCTTAATAATAGCTGTCATAACGTCTGGAGTCAGGTTATTGTGGATTTTATACATAAGCTTAGCTAAGCTAATTTTATACATAAAGACTAAAGAAGACCAATTAGCCTTTTTCATAACATCTGCATTAGATATCTCCCAAGGTAGCTCAAAGAAAATTCTCGCAGCTCTACAAGGCAGTGCTTCTAATGCCTTAAAACCTTCCTTATTTGTGAGGCCTCCCCATACTGATATACCATATACAATCGACGGCATAATAACTCTAAAATACAAGTCTAATAACATATTCTTTGGAAGAAATTTGCTACGTTTTAACAAGTTTAACCTATTAACAGAGCCTTTCTTAACAACACCAACATGTTTAGCCCAGTCCAGCCGATCATCTATCAGTACGCCTAATAGACGAGAGTGTGTAACCCATTTGATGGTGTGCTGGGCCAACGTTAACTCTTTCAATGGGCCAGTGAATCTTCCAAAATTAACAAAGAGCTGATACTGCAGCCTAAAAATCACTTAATAAGTCGGACAGGGTCGCCTCCTCAAGGAGACGGTTCAATTTAGGCACTGTCCTTGCGAAAAATGAGTGTTTATAATAGTTTCTTGTAGCCCCATGATATGTATACATATCTATAAACCGTAGTTGTGGTTGCGAGTTTGACTGGTTCAAGTTTACTATCATCGCATATGGCAAAGCCATTATTTTCTCATTTTATCACAAAGCACTGTTTCTTTTTTACACATAATGATTGAAAAAAGATATTCCCACTCGGTTTAAATGTCCAATCGCCAAGAGGTATGGTTGCACACAAACATTTATAAGGGAACTGGTTATAACAAGTTTGTTCGACGTGGACCCACCTTGTCTGGAGTACGTGGCCGGGGAGGAAGGGGGGGGGGGGTATCGAAGACACGACCTATCTCATAATAAACATTACCGACAAAACTCTCTTGGCCTTAAAATTTGAGTTGACACAAAAATATTCAGATAGCAAGATTCAGCATTGCAAGATAAACGAAAAAAGTGAAGTTTGAATCTCATTGTCATTTTTTACTGCTGGATAGACGAGTGGCTATGCAAAAAAACACCATCTTTTGAGGTTGAGGAAGAGGGTTGCGAGCAGAGAATAACATATATTTTGTGACTCGGTGGGTCCTGTTTGAGTATAGTAGTTTTGGCCACTTCTCTCAATCAAATCAGACACTAGCGCACAAAATCTTGTCTCGCGCTGATGCGACTATCTGCGCCAATGAAATTGCAGGTTAGAAAGCCGAATTCCTCAGTCTCAGCAAGAGGCGATAAATTGTTTAAACATCGTCAATGCGCTTAGTTCTTGTTCCACATACAGGGTCCCAAACCGTTTTATTCTTCGCAAAGATCATTTTCTCCTACATAGGAAAAGTAATTCAGGAACAACTAGAGACGATTCACACTACTCAAGAAAAAAAGCAAATAGTTTTGTTCCTTTACTCAATATCCACTCTCTATCCAGAAAAAAACGGCTAGTTCTTAGGCTTCTGTTTTTCACCGCGGTCAGTTTGCTTCGGGTCACGCGGTGACAAGGTCGGAATACTTCCGGAAGAAACTCGCAGAAAGCCGTACAGCCTCGACACAATCCGAAAGAATCGCAGAACTCAATGTTCTTGACAGAACCTGGGAATTTACCAGAGCTTGTTTGAGTCATTTAGTTTTCTCATCGACAATCACTTCCTTTCCACATACATCCACTTTCAATCAACAGAACTGTTTCTTTTTTTAAGATAAGTATCCCTTTTAGTATACAATAAATATATACATGTATAATCACTTAAGAGGAAACAAAAGCGTACATCGGTTGGAATCCTTTCTTGAGCCCACGATGCTCTCAACAGAAGTTGCCAAGCAACAAGGCATATCGCTATGACGTCAAGCTGGAGGATAAGAATCGGGCGCTCTTCGGGATATTGACGAGGATTTACCGAATATGACGCTCGTTCCCTCGGTTGCTTTACTTACAACTCTCAACGGATGTTGTGTTTTGTGTTATCTTCGTTTGTCTTTCATGTGTTTTTTGCTCGCTTCTCTTCTCCTTTTGTTGATGGGATTTCGTGGGTCAAATATTTCAAACGTGTCCTCGTCTTCAATGAACGCATCTCTGGCTCGTTTGTCCTGTCTTTCACACAACAGCGTATGAAACATCCTGGAATAACAGATAGAAAGTTAGTTTAGTAAAACCATTCCACTCTCACGCACAAAACGTGAATTATTAAACGTGGTTGAGTTTACTTTTGGTTATGAATCCGGATCATTGTAATCATTCACATGAGCAGAACTTTTCAATAATGCTTTACAGTACGTGAATTGCGTTGTGCAAGGTGCTTCTAGCTTTCCTGTTGCAGAAAGTAGACGTTCTTTCTACTTTTTGTAACACGAAAATTTATTGCGCGCGGACGTGGTAATACGGGCAACGAACAATCGCAACTTGCAATGCAACATTGTTGCGCGACAAGTTACAAAGAAAATGTTGCCCGTACAATTAAAACTTGGCCTTTATGGTCGGCTGATCAGGTGCAGGAGTGATTCTTACCATCCTGTGTCATCTTCTTCTTCGTTTGTGTTCTCGTTTTCCTTGTCTTCATTTTCGTCTTCTTCTTCTTCCTCTGACTGCTGTAGTTTGGCTTGAAAAGAGGCCAGCAACGCTAAGTTCTACATGGAAAACAAACAAGACAATCAAGAGAAAAAAAGCGCTTTTCAATGGCTGAT
Organism: Pavona decussata; assembly: GCF_977016875.1. Taxonomy (NCBI): domain Eukaryota; kingdom Metazoa; phylum Cnidaria; class Anthozoa; order Scleractinia; family Agariciidae; genus Pavona; species Pavona decussata. Next base: position 931,769 of record NW_028145656.1, on the reverse strand, counting down.
AGACACACGGGCAATACAACAAAGTTTAAAACTTCGTCGACTGTTTTAAAACTTTGAGCACAATTTGAAATTTTGAAAAGGCAGTGAAGAGTCTCCGAAAGGACACGAGTTCCATGGCAAACAAGCGAGAGAATTTGAAGTCTTATCGATTCTTCCCGGGAAATCCTATAAAATATATACAGATTCATAGTTTTTTCAGAGAGCTGGTGACTGAGAAGGCTTGAAAATAAAAGTGAGCAAACAACCTTTGTCGAATATCCACCGATTTTCAGGAATTTCACCAAATTTCAACTCTTTGAGGGTGTTTGAGTTCACTACGGCGTGTACAACTTGCGGCTGGTCAAATAAACAGGCCTTTAAATCAAATCAAATCAACTTTGCTAAACGAGGGTGACACGAAACAGTCTGTTACGACTCACAAACCTGTGACCTTCAGATTCCACATCGAATTGAAATTTGGAAATGTAGGAGAGAGGAAAACCGGAACACCCAGAGAAAAACCTCTCGGAGCAAGGACGAGAATCAACAACAAACTCAACCCGCATATGACGTTGAGTCCGGGAACCGAACCCAGGCCACATTAGTGGGAGGTGAGTGCTCTCACCACTGCGCAATCTTTGCTCCCCGCAAAAATCTAGTAGATTGAAACTCTTGGATAGCGCACGGAGGTAGAAGCAAGCACGTGATAGGTGTACATTAGCCTGCGTAGCAAGCGCTAGAAATGGGAAGAGAAAAGGGAAATAGGGAACGCGCTCAAACAAAAGGGATCTTAAGCAGCGACGACGAGAACTGCAACGAACAATAGTTTTAATTAGCAAAACACTGGCTCTGCACGTGCAGCACGTGCGTTATAAACTTTAGTACAATTCTTTGTCTTCCTCTGCCAAACAACAGGGACCTTGCGAAAACACGACGGCGACGGCAACGACAAGGCCACAAAACAAAAGGCAAAAACAATCGCTCTGCATGTGCGTTTTAGGTTTTGGTAAATTTCTCTGCCGTCCTCTGAAAGTTTAAGGGAGCTTAAGCAACGACGACAGCGACAGCAACGACAACGTTGCAAAACAATAGGTTTAATGAGCAAAAACAATCGCTCTGCACGTGCGTTTTACATTTTGGTACATTTCTTTGCCGTCCTCTGCAAAACAACAACGTGAAATGATCAAATTCAAGGTTTTGTGGAGAAGGTGAACAAAAGAAGGTGACTTTTTCATTCTCTTTCTTAACTTGAACGCCGCTCTTACCAATTTGGTTTCTGGGTAGTTTGTCGTTTCTGTAAAAGTTGAACGAGTTAAAAATAATCGCGAAGTAGCACAAACAAAATAAAGTTATTTTCAAATAACGCTTTCATTGGCGTTACCGTCTTGCATTCGTTAAGTCCCTAACGAGGTGAAATGACAACAATCAAGGTTTTATGTACAACGTGAAAACATGATGATTAATTTTCCCTTTCTCTTGCTGAACTTTAAAGCCGCTTCTACGACGTTAGCGAAAACGTCACTATTAAAATGGATTCGCGTTTTTTGAAACGTCGTCGCGATTATTCCAACTCGCTTTAAATGTCAAACGTACGTAAAATTTCCTCGAGATGAATTCTTGGAGACCGCACCCAAGTTTAGAAAGAGAAAGACAAATTCTTTGTCGTGTGTTTACGTCCTCCACAAAACGTCTTATCGGGAAATTTCACGTCCTAGTCGTGCAGTGACGGCAAAGAAATGTATCAAAAGTGTAATGCACGTGCAGAGTTGTTGTTTTGGGGAAGCCTGTTGCTCTTTTGGCGTTCTCGTTGCCGTTGCCGTCGTCGCTGCTAAAGCTCCCTAATGTCTCTACTGAAGGTCCTTTTAAGCGAGTGTATGAGCCCTTGTAAAGCTTTGTAAGTTCTCGTTAATTATCACCCCATTTAACTCATTGGGGAGCTTAAGCAACGACGACGGCAACGTCAACGAAAATGTTACCTGAAAATATATCTTTATTTCATTTGTGCTACTTCGCGATTAGTTCAACTCGCTCAACTTTTACAAAAATGGCGAACTATCCAGGAACCAAATTGGTAAGAACGGCGTTCAAGTTAAGGCCAATCACCAAAGGAAATTTAAGTTTTGTGAAGGAGCAAAGTGTTGTGAAGAAAGCTGGCTACTTACAGCAGTTAAGAAAGAGAATGAAATATTCACCGTCTTGCGTTCACGTTCTCCTCAAAACCTTAAATGTCGTCATTTCATGATGGACTTCTGGTGCGTGAAAGTAACTGGAGGGAATGCGTTGCATGATAACACAAAATGACGTATTTCAAAAGACAGACTTGTTACCTGTTCATCTCGTCCTTCGCCTTTCCTTTTCTGTGCCGCTTTCTTCTTTTCAAGGTAGGACACTTGTTCGGCATGAAACGCTGCCAACACGTCTGATTCTTTTGACTCTGATCAACGACAAAAACAAATAAACAAACAAAAAAGAACGTAAACGTATTTTTTTTACCCACGGAGCAAGAAAGAGCTCTGAGAAACTCGATTTTAAAGGGGCCGTGTGACCTATTTTTTTTGTGTCACTATGAGTAGCCAAAAAACGTATTTGTTTCAATGGAATCATTTTAAAAAATAATGGTTTAGTTTTGTTAACAATAAACCTACTAGTGCACACATTATGTTTGGCTGCGGATGGCTAGGATGGAAGTGGAATTGGCCAAATTTTTTCAAGTTCTTCTTGTGTATTTTAGAGAAGTCGCTACAAACTGTTTGTTCTTCCTAGAAGAAAAACCCTAATATTTTCTTCCCGGTGTTGTAAGAGCAACTTCATGTTACAAAAATTGCAGGTTCTTTGTCAAACATTCGAGCGTTTTTGACAAAAATAAAGCAAAATCGCCGTGGCAGTTCCCCTTTGAGGTGTCTGTTCTTTTCGGATCGAATTGGAATTTGGAAGTGTTGGTTTTAGTGGAGGGAGGAAAACCTGAGAAAACGGAGAAAAGCCCTTGAAGCAGGGTCGAGCCCCAGCAACAGACTCAACCCACATATGACATCAACGCCGGGAATCGAACCTGGGCTAGATTGGTGGAAGGCGAGTGCTTTCAGCACTGCGCCATCCCTGCTCCACCATCGGAATGAAACATGATTGGTTTAAAGGTAGTAAGTGATCGAAAAGCAGAGAAAGGAAATGAAATTCGTCGTCGTGTGTTTTCGTCCTCCACAATTCAAAACGCCCCATTAGGAAATTTCACGTTCTAGTTGTGTAGTGATGGCAAAGAAATGTACCAAGAAGTGTAATGCACGTACAGAGTTGTTGTTTTGGTTATTAAGCCTATTGTTTTTCAGATGTTCTCGTTGCGGTCGCCGTTGCTAAAGCTCCCTTAAGAAAGGGGGCGGGAACACCCCATTTCTCGTGCGCTAAATTTTCGCGTTCGTGCTTTCAGTATTTCGCTGTTACATATATATCTTGGAGGCTGGAGAGGGTTTTTTACAGTTTAAAAGATCGATCTAATTTAATACTGACTTCAATGGCTAAATGAGGGGAAAAGGTTCGACGGGTAATATTTCTTAGGTCAGGACAAAAACAGAAATTCATGTACGCTTTACAATAGTTCAGCAAAAAAGGGTAATTTAAAAAAACAATAAAATAAAGCAAAAAGTCAAACAAAACAAAACAAATTTTCCAGACAGACACAAACAAAAAAGAAAAATATATTCAGTGCACTGGCCGGGAATCGAACCCGGGCCTCCCGCGTGGCAGGCGAGAATTCTACCACTGAACCACCAGTGCCGGATAAACAAATTGGGGCGAAGGTGTGGTAATTATAGCTGGATCTTTGTTACTCAACCGCTCTTGATTTACAATGAAAGTTCTCCATTGAAATATTAAAGCGTAGTTAGAGATTCTGTGGGAACTTTCAAATGCCGTATTCTTGACTGAAAAGCTGATGATTTCGCAACAGGAACCTTTTCTTAGAAGGCCTCAGGTTTTCAACGAAACAGAAACGCAACTCGAGAAAAAAAAAAAGGCATTATATTGTATCGAGATTAGTCGTAAAAACCCAAGGAAATGAAGGGTAAACAAAAAAGGCTGATCAAATAAACGATTGAAAGGAAAGAAAATGTATTTTAAAAACTGATATAGAATTAGCCGAGTTGTCTCACGTGGGATGGCAGAAGATGCACTGCAGGGAAAAATTTATGTTTCCAAGAAGAACTCGCGAATAAAAAACTTGATCCTTGTTTTTGTCATTTAGGCCATCTTTCAATCCTTGTCTAGTGTGACGTCACAGCCTCGTTTCCGTTTCACAAAACAAAGATGGTTGCCCGCGAGACAAAAATGCCAATTTTCTGTCCAGATTTATCGCGTAAGAAATTGGTAACAGTGCAAATCAATGTTATTCTCTGTTATTACAGTGCCTGAAGTTGCGTTTATATCAAGGAAAAATTTTGTAGACCCTTGTTAATGAAAATAGCATTCAGAGATTTTAAAACGTGGTAGTCGATTGCATTAACGAGTTGGTCCGATTAAGTCGATTAACGGAGTTTCCAAAATAAGAAAAAAACTGAGTTTCCTTATGTGCCACAAAAAATTAGTCGTCAAAACCACTGGCTCAACTGGCAAATCTTCGTAATTATACTTGGAGGTCGTAAATCGGGTTCTACTGAAATTATAGTCCGAGGATTGATTCCCACGTGTTATTTTTAACTTCAAAGGTAACACCTTTTTGGAATCATTTTGGAGTCTAATCATGGTGATTTCTACGGTAAACGCCCAGACAGATCTCCCGCTCATATTTTATCAAGTACTTATAGTTACACATTGTCACGTATCTTTAATTATTCTGTTACAGTTTTTTCTCAGTGGCATTCTATGCATGTACATATAATAAATTCAATTTTGTACTTAGCCTGCAGAACTAGCCTGCGTGACCGGCGTAATCGGGGAAGGGGAAGGGGAGCGAGGGAGGCGAGAAAAAATCCCTCTTATTTTTTCTCGCCTCCCTCGCTCCCCTTCCCCTTCCCCGATTACGCCGGCCACGCAGGCTATGCAGAACAGGCGTGATTTTTTTGCGTTTTTCGACCTCCTACCTGAGTGTTTTTCTCCTTCATTCTCCTTCTTTTTTTTCGTGTCCATCATCTCCCGCTTTAAACGTTTATATTCTGCACGGGCTGCTTCCTGTTTGCTGAAAAGAAAAATTCAAAAGAGCTTTAAACAACAATACTGAATAGGTTGATACTGTCATTGGCGGATCGGTTACCATGGAGATTAACTGAACTTAGTTTCCATGGCAACTGTCTCACCCAGGTAAATAAATGGCTACTGGTTACATACTGCTGCGGGTACCCCTGTGATGGACTAGCATCCCATCCAGGGGGGAGTAGTAATACTCCTAGTCACTTCATGCTGGACACCTGTGATGGACTAGCATCCCATCCAGGGGGGAGTAGTAATACTCCTAGTCACTTCATGCTGGGTATCCTGTGATGGACTACCATCCCATCCAGGGAGAGTAGTGATATTCCTACAATTCTGGCGAAACTTTTGGGAAGATGACATGGAAAACGAAACAGCCCTAAACTTTTCTGTAACTTTGTAAGTATACTAATCCTACATTTCCTTTTCGCTTTAAAATTGTACTGAAATGTAATTATTTCATGCAATTGTTGTAACTGTACTGCAGTACAATTCAATAGTAGTGTAACAAATGTACTGTAATCCGAGTTGTTCAAAGCCCGATTAAGCTAATCCTGGGTTAACGTGAACTTTGATTAGAGTATATTACTAATCCATAAGGAGTCGTCCAAAAGATTTTTGTCACTAAGTCTTGCCTTAGACTTTTCTTTACCATTACAGTCAACCCAGGTCACGCGTGAACAGTATTTCCAAGAATGAAATGAACATTCGAATTTCCCTTTGTAATGTCCGACGCGTGAATGGAGTGTTGGACATTTCTCTGGAAATCGTTCCGAAAAAGACGCAATAACTGAAAAGAAAGAATCAAAATACTTGGGAAACAATTGTTATTCTTGAAATATTCAATTTTGCAGTGTAAAGAAAAATTCATAGCTTTATACCGTCAATAAGCTAGGGAAATTTATACGGGAACTCTGAAATCTCGTTGGCGATTTTCAAAACTGACATGTAAATTTCAAAACTCCGTTCAAATTTTAAAAATATCGTTCACGCGTGACCTGGGTTGACTGTAACTTAAAATGAGCCTTTAAAATCATTTTTAATGAGCGAGTTGAAAACCTCAGTTAACTTTTAATCGTGGATTAGCGTTAATCGGCTTTCGAACAACCCGGCCCTGGTGTAATAAAATTATTTATTACACCCATTTTGAAATCACTGGTGATGCTTGTAATCTGATTGGCTCTCAACAGTGCGATTTATTCCCAAATTGCACCATTTTTTGCTCTAAATCGCATCCTTTCTTTAGCCCATCAAAATGGAAATGAAGTAACAAAAATAGAATATTAATATTGTCAATGATACTCTGTAATTTCAAAATAGGTGTAATAAAGTGGTAATTGAACTTTGTGTCGTGCAATTTTGGTCTGAAATCATGTTTGTGATTTCAAATCAAACTCGCGCTGCGCGCTCATTCGATTATGATTTCAGACTAAATTGCATTCCACTCAGTTCAATTACCATTATATATAAATAAGCAAATAAACAGATAAATAAATAAATAAAAACTCACTGAAAGAAAGTCTTTTAAAAATTCCTTTTTGGCATAAATTATTGTATCATTATTTTTAGTTTGCAATTTAATGTACATTTATTATTGTATACTGTAATTTGCAGGGCCACAGGTTCGTTAGATTTGAGCTATTAAGTGCTACCCTCGTTAAATTAATACTTTACTTACTGACTGACTAATCGTAACGCCTGGGATTATATTTTGAATGTTTGCGTATTTTTTCTGTTGTACCAACCTTTTTCCAAACTCGTTTTTCGCTGTTTTTTCATCGAGGTCATCATTTTCATCATCTTCTGTTTTTCTTTTCTTTAATTTATTTCTCACTTCATCACGCATGCGCAAGTCAAAATCTTTTCCTTCAGTACTCTATAAGAAAAGTAGAACAATATTTCTATAAAAAAGAAGAAGATTTGAAGACTGATTCTCCCCTTTGCCTTCTTGCTCTAGTATCAATCTCTTTACCCGAACGAACCATATTGTGCGTTGATCAATTTGAAACTTCAACGTTCCCCCGTGGCACCTCCCTCCCCCCACCTGGCATTTGAACTTTTGAAAATTAAAGTGCCCAAATTCCCGCCTCACAGGGGCCACAAAGCCGTTCAAATTCCCTACCCACAAGTGCTTCAAGGTCCTCAAGGCCAAAGCTTCTGCCCCCCCCCCCCCCCCCCAACACACACACACCCAACCCCACCACAGGGCAACCCTGGCTCTCCCGGCATTTGAACTTTTGAAAATTAGACTGTTCAAATTCCCCCCTCCCGGGGTCAAAAGTGGTTCAAATGCCCTACTCTTAAGTATTCCAAGGCCTCTCCTCAGAGACGAATTTTCAGCTTTAATCAATCAAAAACAGACATAAACCTTTATGAATGGCGGCGAAATCTCTCCCCTGAAAACCTCCTAACCGAACAAAAATCTGGTTTAAATTTCCCACCCTGATGAAATTCTCCACTCTCTCGGCACAATGCTTGTCAAATGCCCGAAGGGGGGGGGGGGGAGGGGGGATGTAGAATTGATCGGCGCATTAGTTCTTGACTAAAGCACTCCTATGACTGACCTATAATGCCCTATTAAAATAATGTAATCCCAAAGAAATAAATAGCCCCAGGCTATGTAAATTATGCAATGCTACAAACAGTTTTCAATATTTTGGTAATAAATATTTGTACATGCAACTGATTTTCAGGCTTTTTTTCTATTCTTGCATCAATAAAGACATTTGTTACAGTGATCAACATGCCCCTTTTTAAGTTTCTTTCCTTTTTTGAGGGGTAAGGTGACTGCATATTAAACAACCGCCAAAAACGCCGTATCATCTTAAATGCTTATCTTAACAATCTCTCAAAGGTTCTGAATCTGTAACAACTGCCCTATTGGGGAAGGGGGGTAGGGGGGGGGGGGACAGAGTGGTGCAGTGGTAAGAGCACTTGCCTCCCACCAGAGTGGTCTGGGTTAGATTCCTGGACTGATAGTAACATCACATGCGGATTGAGGTTTCTGGTTGTTGTCCTTACTCCAAGATCTTATTTTCCAGGCACTTTGATTTTCCATTCTCCTCAAAAAACAATATTTCTGAGTTGTAATGGGGCCTTGAGTGTCTGAAGGTGACTTCCCCATTTTTCAATTTATGCATGATTCAACTCCTAATAAAAGACCTCCTCTCCCCCCCCCCCATCCCCCCCTCTCCCCCCCCCCCCCCATCCCCCCCCTCCCCGTCCAGGAAGTCAGCTTGGGATGGGAAATTAACTTTTTCCAGATGTCTTGTCTTGGGGTATTTGAGGGCAGGGACAACTAGTCATGCAAAGACTAATGGGATAAAAAGTCAAGCCATTTTGTACCATGCAGAGCATTCAAAGTATTCTAGGTTTGCCAACTTGTCAACAATTTTTGAACATGATGCTTCCAGGTTAGATGCCTTGTGGGATACTGGTTACTGATCAGCAAGGATAAATTAAAATGTCTTGATTCTCCCAATCAGGACCATAGGAAATATATATGGATAACAGTTAAGAGAATATGCCATTCAGATGTTTGCTGCATACATCCGAAATTCTGCAGAAGGCAACTGTAAGCCAGGATCATTCATAGCTACAAAATATAGACTAGGAAGAAAACTGTGCCTTTGTACACACCTGATGCTAGGCAGAATGTAATTTGTAAAACATACCCTCTCAAACATACCCTGGAAAATATCCTTCCCTGACTGTAAAATCAGCCTTGTTCTTTTTTAAGATTACACTGTAATTAACCTGACTGTATTAAATTTTCCATCTTCTTATGAAAAGGATTTTTTGTTTTTGGGCGATGCAAAGTGTTTCCAGGATGTAGAATTACCATAATTATTTCATTTTCTGTACACCCAGAAGTGGGTAATACGATGCTGTAAGGGCGGTTATGAAAAGAAAAAATTTAAACTTCTTTGGTGGCAGGGGAGGGGGGGGGGAGGTACATGGCGAGGGGGCATGGTTGCAATAGCAACTGATCCAGTCAGAATTTGTTTATATTGTCATGAGTTTATAGGACTTTTATGCGGGTTAAAGTACACAAATATGTGGCTTACAAAATACATGTGAGGGGATTACATCTGGGCCCAGTTGTTCAAAGCCTGATTAAGCTAATCCTGGATTAACGGGAACTTTGATTCCAGTGTAGTTACAAACCAATAAAGATTCTTTAAAAAGATTTTTGTCCCTCAGTTTTGACTTAGACTTTTCTTTACCATTAGCTTAAAATTAGATTTTAAAAACAGTCTTAACGAGCGAGATGAAAACCTCGGTTGACTTTTAATCGTGGATTAGCGTTAAACGGCTTTCAAACAACTGGGCCCAGGGGAGTAAAAATAATGGACAAAACGTCCACTCCCATCACCTCCCTTAAAAATACCTCTTCATCGCTGTCATCATCCGAGTCAACTTGTTTGGATTTCTTCTTTTCCTAAGGAAAAGGACAGAACATCTAAAATTTGGATTTGCAACAATAATTCTTGTTTAGGGACCAGTTAATTCAACTCTCAGTTGAGCAGTTTCAAAAACTTTCTGTATCCTTCATTGGAGAGTTCAAGGGGGAAGGGCTTGAAGGCCAACTTTTTAATGGCAAGCTAAATTAGAATTTCTAGAGTGGGGTGGGTCCAATGAAGTAAAATTGAAATGAAGAAAGTTAAAATTCACACCGTGGTACCCCTTAGAGTGCTAACATCTTAAATTGACTTCTGTCATGTCAGAGGACCACGCCCTTGAAACAGAATTCTGGTACCATTCAGGAGTTCTTTTCAAAATTTCCAGCAATCACTCCATCACTTTAACATGGGAGTCTTTCCCTGGGATCAAGGCTACAAGTGCAATTATCATAGCATGAAGTAAAATATTATGTTTAAAACATGAGCAGCAGTGTTTTATCGGGATTTAGGTAGAGGGAAGCAATGTAGGACTGCAAAAAGAATGTGAATAACAAAATTATTATCGGTACAGCCTCTTTATTTCCTGTCAGAACTCTAATGTTACAGCTAGCATTAACCAAAGAATTTGAAGTCAATCAAAATGTAATCAACCATATCATTCAGTTGTAGTATATGGACCAAAAATACAAAATTGCCAACAATACAAGTCATATGTAGCTTACAGAAGTACATCTATTAACCCTAACAGTGATCAGCATCAAATTTCTCCTTGTAATATCAATGCCTATTCAACCTTTGAGGTCATGAGAATTAAGGATATGATCACCCAAGTGAATTTTCTCGATATTTTAAAACCCTCTCTCCACTACTTTTATAAGAATAGTATAGAGACAGGATAGGAGAATTTATTCTTTGATATTACGGATTAAGGGGTAAGCTATAAAAGCAGACTTTAGAAATAATTATTATTATAAACTGTTACCCTAAAACATCAGTTGTCTCATAACTAAAATTCTAACAATTTAAAATGCTAAAAAACTTAATTCATTACATTGTTTAGAGATAAAATTACAATCGTTTTTATCTTTGGCAAGCTAGGATATCTACATAAAAATTTGTTTAAAGTTCATCAAACAGGCATTAAGCTTTTTGCTTCTAAAGAATATAACTTCAACAGATAATATAAAACCTTCAACCATTGCCACTTAGGAGCAACACTAAACTGTTTTTCAAATGTGAGAACCATTTATTTTCTACAAAGAAAAATAACCTACGGATGTACTGCTCAGTAGCTTTCCTCAATGTTAAGGACAGTTGAGGATTATGTCTACAGATGTTTCTAAAGGCATTTAAGCAGTTTAATGCTGCACTCGTTAAACAAAACAACTGACATAAAAGCTTGGATACTCGTACCTGCCAACCTTACAAAGTAAGAAACAGGGATTACCCCACCCAAATAACTGCACCAGTGAAAGAAAAAATTTTGTCCAACACTACTGGTATGCCACGACTGCTCTAACAACAACAGCAAAAGTAACAAACCTTTTCTTTTTACAATACCATGCAAATTGCAGTTTTGTGTGTTCCTCACAAAACAGAAAATCATCTTGAATTCACAAATCAACCAATCATATCAAATTTAGTGAAATTACAAAGTTTCCTAAAAACCCCTTGCAAACTTGGATATACAACAACTCAAAAATCCTTCACGATTAAATGCAATTACGTCTTCACAGAAAACCCGAATGTTCGAATTTTTTACGTTTGGGAGCACAAAAATCACAACAATTCCAATTAAATTGCGATGGCTGGCAGGTATGCATGCTGATTGACTGTCTCACTATATTTTGGCTTGAACAAAGACCACGCTCTAATTGAACTTTCAAAAAATTTACAGAACCTACGAGTTTTTATCCTCACTGAACACAGCATTCAGAGGCAGAGTGGTTCCCGGAAGGCAAAACATTGACATGATCCTCAGACAAACGAACCACCTCATCTAACTCCTCTCTACCCTCTCCACTGTATTTTTCGAGCACCTCTTTAACAAACTCAACCATGCAATGCCCTGGCACTGCATTACTCAAGTTAAACTGAGAATGAGTCTCTAAGGCATCATATAATTTCAATGTCAGTAAAAACATTGGTGTCTGGCAAGGATCGGCTCTTGGACAAAACTCGTGTGAACTTTCGCGCAGGGATGATGCATACTTTATAGCCTCATCTGAAACACTAGGAATAACACTGGTTTGCAATGAATCGCGTATTTTTTCAATTTTTGTCCTCTCTTCCAAAGTTAAAATCTCTTTAAAGTGCTTTTGTGTTGCGATACCGACAACCTTTAATTGACCTTTGACCCAACAAAGAACTGGGCCACCAGAATTACCAGGATTGAGTGAACAATTTAAAACAGCCATTGTATGACCTGATGAACACAAATGAGTGAAAGTTTCCTCAGAACCAGAAACATAACCATTTACAAAAACAGCACTGTTGCCTTTGTGACTCATGGGATAGCCAAATGAAAAAATTTGCATCCCTGGCAACAAGGAGTGGTTCGACAGTTGTAATGGGCAAATTCCATTTTCTCTTAAGTTAAGGCCTGTGCAGTAAAGCAAGGCCAAATCCTTACGTGCATCATGGTGGATGATCTCACAAGGGAGCTCGACTCCAATGGCTACATTAGAAATAAAGATCTCCTTTCTGTTGTCATTCTGGTTAGTTATGTCATTCACCACATTAACCTTCTGCTCTGCCTTACTGTGCGAGTGTCCCTGCAACTCAGACTTGTCTCCCATAGTTTTATTATTAAATGCATCTTCAATGACGTGCTTGTTAGTTATAATGAAGTGATCATGAATGATGAAACCAGAACCATGCTCAATTTCAATCTTCTTAGTAGCTTCAGCATACTCTTCTTCAATTTCAGCCCTCTCTTTATCTGCCTTTTCATTCCTCCATTTAGAATCACTGTCTTCACCAGGGAGGTACCTATCAAGATACTTTTTTCCATCAAAGTATTCAATTGCATTTTTAATTTCAAAAATGTTGTATGTCTGCTGGGTCTTTGGGATCCCATCTTTCACTTCTTTGGTAGAGAATATGTCTGAGTCGTATGGGTTAGTGCCTGCAAAACAGTCTCTCACACGGCATTCTGCCTCATTCCGTGAATATTCATGTAATCGCTTTTTGGCTTTCTGATACTCCTTTAAAATAGCATCCCTTTCTGCTAGAAATCCGTTTTCTGATTCATTTAGTTCACAATATTTCTTAAGAGTCCTCACTGTCCTCTTTTTGGTCAAGACACAAAAGTAGTTTGTGAATATCAAAAATGTCATACATTTGGTTGCTGTTTGGGTCCTTGGCTACATCTTCTATACAAGGAAAGACTTCTCTGCCACGCACTCGTATTCCACTATTGGGAAAGCAATTTTTCACCTTCTGCTCTGCTTCGCTCTTAGAATACCTGTGTAACCCATGTTTAGCTTCTTGATACTCCTCTTCTATTCCACGTCTATATGCATCAATTGACCTGTTCAGTTCATAACCCCCAGGTCCTTCACCTTCTGAATATTTCTGAAGAAGCTTCCTTTCATCCAAACATTGAATTGCTTTGTCAATATCAAAGATGTTATAAATGGGAGAGATCACACAATTGTTATCTTTTTTAATGGGAAGTACCTCTACACCTGGAGGAAAGCGAAACCGAGGATAGCAATCCTTGACTCGTTTCTCTGCTTCACTTCGAGAATATTCTCTCAACATTTTGTCATCAGAGCAAAATTTGGCTTCATACAACTCTTTTTCAACAGCATCCCTCGGTGGATTGGATTGTTTCCACCATCCATCATTATGGTGATCATAACCTTGGAAATACAGTTGTCCAAAAACACTTGCTTCATCCCAACGAACAACAGCATCATGAATTTCGATAATGCTGTAAGGCTCATTCGGGGAATGTTCAGGCTCAAGTTCAAGCAAACCTACATCCCCGGCAAAGCTTCCAGCAAAGCAATCCCTCACTCGGCGCTGCGCAACAATCCAGGAATATTGGCATTGTTTATCTGGGTTATCAGCAGCTTCCTTGCATTCTCTTTCAACATCAGCTCTTCTCTTGTCAATCAACTCTTTCATTTCATCATACCTGGGTCCAGGATTTGGGTATTTCTCAACATAAAGCAGTTTGTCAAAGCTAACAAGTCCGTCGTGGACATCAATAATGTCATAAAGTTTCTCTTTATTTGGTTTTCCATATTCATCGAACTCAGTGGGAAGCATGCTGTAACGCATATGGTCATATGGTAACCATCCAGCAGGCAACCAACCCCCATAGCACCTCTCTAATCGATCCACAGCTTTCTTCCAAACATATTTCTGTAAGTTCTCTGGTCTTCCGTAGATCTTGACCTTTACACAACCTTCTAGAACTTTTCTTCCTTCATCGCCTAACACATCGCTGCAACAATACATGCCTTTGTGGTCCCTTAGTTTCTTTTAAGATGTTTGCCAAGGATGGTCGAGGAAGCAGTTCGTATCGATTAGTCGGGCATCAGAGACGGTTTGCCACGGATTTTAAAAACAACCTTTTACGACAAGGTGGCAGAGAACGTCGTCAGTCACTACGACATGCGTTGTTTTCCAGTAGTTTGTTTAACTCTTTCCACTGTACGAGGGACCCATAAAATTCTTACGGATGATTATCTAATTTAATACCGCAATAAAAAAAGCCAAATTCCAAAAACCTTCGAAACATCAAACCGAAAGTGGTGCAATAGCCAGGTAACCAGGCCTATCGATAAAATTGTCAAGAAAACTGGATTGGACTTCCGCAGTACGACTTCCGGTTAGCGAGCGCAGCTTTTCATCTGGCCGAAGATCTCGGCTTATATAACCAGAACCTGTCTGTTTCAAGACGGTTTATTCTTCTTCTTTTTTTTTTTTCGTTCAAGCAAACTCTTTTCCGTTCGATAACATTGGTCAACATTTCTGCGCGTTCTTCCTCCGGCACGTCTTGCTCCATCCGTCGGAAGGAAGGATTTTCATGGGTGAAAGTTTTCTTGTAGTAAACTTTAACCCATGAAAATCCCTTCCAACCGACTAGCTGTCCCTGGATCTCCGAGGATGGTCAGGATGGTCTTGCTTGACAACGTTGGCCATTCTGAAATGAAGCATTGGCGATGTGACGTTTGCTGTCGTAGCAAAATATCCGTCCAATGATAACCAAGGATTGGAATAACAAGGGACTGATTGTTTTCAATCCAATGCCAATACTGGACCAATATTGTGATACTCATAACAAGAAATGATTTTGGCTTGTTTTGGGAAATTGGGGGAGGCGTCTCCAAAGGGCTATGCATTGTTAAAGTTCATCACCATGAAGCAAGCAAAACTTTGCAATTGTTCGCTCTGTGGGTTACACAGTCATTTAATACAACTCACTCTATGAGAATTTAGCTCTTGGTAAAGGGGCATTTAGGTCATAAATTCATATGACGTCATCACTTCCTGCTGCAAACCCCAAAGGAAACATCTTTGGGTGTACTATCTATCCTCTACGCCTCATTGTCAAAGCTTTTATACTTGCAAAATTATGGAGGGGGTGGAATCTGCCCCCCCCCCCCCCACCCCCATCAGACAACAAAAAAAGCCCAGTCTAGATAGGCTTCACTGAGAATGGAATTCCAGGGCATCAGGCAGTTTCATATCATATAGGTGGCTTGCAACTAACCCCTGGAGAGGCAAAAGACAATGGCATGATGGCCATGTTGGATGACAAAACAAAGAAGTTCTGTCACCCAGCATGGCTGCCACACCATTGTTTTTTTGCATCTCCAGGGATTGCTTGCAAACCACCTACACTGCATCTACAATGACAATTGCTTAGCAGTAATAATTAATAGGTCACGAATTATGAACCCAGAACCATGACTAATTTTAACTTCCTTTTTGCTTTGCTTTTATACTCATCTTGAATTTTTGCTCAATCATGATTGCCTACATCTGGATGCTTATCAAGTAGCTTTGTTTTTATTTAATAAATATCAAAAAATCAACTGCATTTTTTGTCAGAAATGTCACAGTTTTGTTGGATCTTTTCTGCTCTTTGTTTCTGCACCTGTTGATTTCTTGTGCAAGAATCATGATTTGCTTCCATCTGGATACTATATAATTATCAGAAACCAAATGAATATGTCTATCTTTTTTTTATGAATAAACAGTCAAAGATTTGAAGGCAGGGGATCTGTCACACTATAATAAATAAATTTATTCAACGGTCACTCTTACTCTAAGTTAGTTCCCATTTTATCCAACACTATGTGTAATTTGTTTAACCCCTTGGCAAAAACCAGTTGGTAGTTTGGGACTTACAGTGTAGGACTCTTTGGAAGTGAAGGCCTGAGAATTTTTAAACAATAATTTTATTATAACACATTATTTTTATTATTTGTTATTCACTAAACTCACCTTGAATGGCTGGCCATAAATGGATTCTCCACCTGAAAACAAAAATAGGAAAAATAAGAAAAACACTGCAATCTTTAAAAAGTCAGTAATCTGAAGGCCGATGTAGCAGGTCCAATTTTTGCTTACGGCTGTCGCATGCCATTTCTGTAGCACATACTGTTCACATCATACAAAAAAAATCATACACAACTCTTGTCATTCAACTTTGTCTTCACTTAAATTGTTTTTTCAAAAATCTTACCATTTTTTACATGTTGCACACAACAAGTTGCAAGTTTGATTTACATGAAACAATTTGTATTGTAAGCTAGTTGTCAACATGTGGCATACAACAAAGTTGTACCATAAGATTTAAATTGGCCTTTAATGTTCCAGTTGAAAGTAGTATCGACCTTCCCCAGCAAACTCCAGAAAGGAAACATTTCCATGAAGTACTAACAATCTTTAATTCAAGACGTGACCTAGCTAAGATGATAAATAAGAATAAATATTATCTCAAAGAACATTTTCTCACTCACCCATTCCTGTACCGGTTGGGTCGCCACCTTGAACACAAAACCCTAAAATGGACAAGAGCCAGAAATTTGAGCTCGTATGTGTAAAATTGTTAAATAATTTGTTCTTTCAGCTTTATTGGTCAATTAATTAATTAATAAACAGCAAATTATAAATATGAGAGAAAGAAATACAGTGAAACCTCTATTAAGCGGACCCCCAATTAAGCGGACACCCTCTATTAAGTGGACACTAAGCCAGATCCCGAAATTAACGTCTTATATTTCCCTTTATAACGAACCCCTATTCAGCGGACACCTCTATTAAGCGGACGTGGACACTAAAATAAATTGTATTTGGCTAATTTCTATCGTTAAAAACCTCTATTAAGCGGATACCCTCTATTAAGTGTCCTCTTGGGAAGATCCCGAAGGTGTCCGCTTAATAGAGGTTTCACTGTATGAAAAGCAAGACCAAAAGGGTTAGCGCGAACAGGATATACTACCCATGCAAGACACAACCCCAACCTATGAAAAACTGGGTAAAAATGAATTTATATAATTCATTATTTATATCTCATCATTTATACTCATTTATAATGAGTGTGAGTTTATTTATGTCTTAGCATAATCTTAGAGGAGTTTCATGAAAGATAGATGGAAATTGAGCAGAATAAGCCCTACTTTGGCACAAAGACCAGCTATCATGTATGAAACTTGATTGCATATATTTGAATTTTTGGATAATTTGCAAGTTCTTCCTGTTTATTCAGGAGAAATCGCTAAAAACTGATAAAAGTTAATTCTTCCTCATTCCCTCAGGGAAATCATTTTACAATCAATTAAGGCAAGTGACACACTCGGACACCAGCCCGACGGCTATGCCATGCTGATGAGGCCTAACAAGGCCGTAACAGCTGTCCATGGCTGCCACTGCCCAAGTGATATGGCTGTGCGCATGCGTAAGGTACTGGCCAGGTCGTGGGTTGGTGTCCGAGTGTGTCACTTGCTTTATTATTCTGATTGTCTTATTAAATCATTTCACGTTTTTCTCCAGGTGCTCTAAGAACAATTTCAAGTTAGAAAAGAGATTCTTTTGTTAAATATCTGAGTACTTACTATACAACCAAGATACTGTATACGGCAAAATCTCTGTGACAGACTGTGCATCTTTAAACAGCTTAAAGTTTAACAGACCAATGAAAAGTAGCCTTAAATGCACAACTCTTACCCTTGACGACCCTGTGGAAAATGGTGCCATCGTAATAACCCTCCAAGCAGAGTTGGATAAAATTTCTGCAAGCTTTAGGAGCCTCTTTTGACCACAGCTCAATGTCGATTTCCCCACATGTTGTGGAAAGGAGGACCTGTGATAACAAAAACAAAAAAACATCAGACTGGGTAATGATGAAATTTACAGCAACATTCTGACAGATTCCACAGCCCCTTGGGGATGGGGAGGGGAGGAAGTAAACCCTTTTATTAAAAACTGGAATAATAATAATAATAATAATAATAATAATAATAATAATAATAATAATAATAATAATCTTTATTTGTGATTTTTTTCATTGTATAATGGAATAATTCCAGGCCACGGTATATGAGACGTTAATTACCCTGCCCAAGAAATAGTGACCAGAATTGAGTTCTGGTTGTTCTTGTAAAGAGAAATCAGCAAGATCTAGTAATTTTCTTGTCTTGAGAATGATGAATTAATCAGTAAGTGACACAGGCATACTCAGAAAAAAATCTGAGCGTTCCTATCAGGAGTCAAACCTAAGACCTTCCGATTACTAGTTCGGATGCTCTATCACTGAGCTACAGGAGACTCATGGGAGCTATTAGGTCATTAAACTAGGTTCGTCTTTTATGACTGTTTAAAAGAATTTTCTTGTTGGATAAGATGATTATAGCCAACTTGGCACTACACAATTTGTTGACTAACTATCATTTCATATCCAAAGCACGCTTGTGGAATAATGAATTTTTATTGTTAAATACATTGAGCCTATTTAGGTATGCGCACCCCCCAAATAACTGGGTTTTGGTGGTTTAGATCTGAAAAGCAGCATTAATAGTATCTAGTCTATGGAATTCTATAAATCTTGCAATTTGATCAATTCTGGCAGCAGTCCCATATTTTTCAATAATGCCCACAGACCCGGGTTGATTTGTTGCAAGACCTGGGCCTAATTGTTTTCTTGCAAAAATAATGTTATTCACCAGCCTATGTCAGTCCATACTGGGAAAAACTGTGCCCTCTGTCTTGACTTAGAAGAGTCCTTAGATATGTTTGTATTGTGATAACCAGTTTGTAGGCCAAAGTAGAGCAAATTAAGAGATAATTCTATTCTAAGGCCTATGATCAGGGCTGTCAACTCTCCCAGATAAATTATGCGGGAGACTCCAGATTTTATCTCACGGTCTCCATATTTTATTGTCTGTAATCTCCCGGATAATTTTCCTGAAGTTTGCTATTTGTCTTCGACTTGATTTTCCGACAATGAAATCTCAAATGTTGAGCGTTGTTTGAGCCACTGTTTCATCGACTGAAAAGAATCATGTAAACCCCCCCCCCCCCCAACCTCCCCCCCACTGAAGTCCTTAATTTAGCCTTGATGCGACGCCCCTGTAAGGCGCTTTGTTGTTGCTGGCAGGGAAGTCATATTCTCCTTATTTGAAGATGTGGGAGGTTGACAGCCCTGTATGATCAATGCAGTAACATGCATGTTCTTGTCATTTTTGCACTGTAACCTGCAGGAAAAATTGCATTGTGGAACAGAGCAGCTTTCACACACAATTTCTCTAATAATTTTAAACTGGCATCAATGTGTTTCTTATGGTAAATATTAAATTAAAGCAATAATATATATGTTGTGGTTCAGATTTATCCTTGGTTTAAATTTTATTTTCCATTGTTCTAGACTCATTATCATACATTACCTGTTTACCAAACAACAGGGAGATAAAATTTAAACCAAGGATAAAATTGAACCACAACATATACGAGTTCTGAGCCATTTGCTTTATTTCAAAAATTTCCCTTTGGTGATCATTTGTTTGCTTCTCGTGACCCATGTTTGTGTAGAAGCAACGGGGATATAATAAGTATAGATCACTGTTTAATTAATGATGAACCTCGATCAGCATGGTTTGCAGAGGTATTTTAAAAACTTAAGCAAATCTGCTGATCGAAAGTTGCTGATGCATGTGGCTGTGTGTTTCTCTGTGTTTTAAAATTCCCCCAATAATTATTTGCACAGTTAGATAGAAATATATCTTACCTTTCCATTTGTGGGTGGTTCCTGAATGTATATGTTGCTCATTATTTGAAAGATTCGCTAGTTCGTTGTTGTTAAAAACTCCTGTCGATCTTTTTCTGTGTTTTTCTTGACCGAATGTTCCAAAACAGAACAACGACTTTGTTCCTCCACGCAGTCGCAATCACGGTCGTATTCAAACATCCAAAATGGCAGCGATTATCTAGCCTGCAGAGCAGGCGTATTTGGGGATACGATAAAGGACATAAAGGATACGAATACTCTATGCCGCCATCTTGGATGATAAAGCTGAAAGAGGGTTGGGGCGAGGCCAAAAAGGATTCCGAGGGAGAGGACGACGGGTTAAAAAAAGAGGAGGGGGAGGGGGAGAGATACCCCTCTCTGCCACGCCCCTCACCCGCCCCTCCTCCACTAGTCCCAATTCTCTACGCATCCAAAATGGCGGCCCTCTAACGCGCGTTCGAATGCGCCCAAAAACGCCTGCTCTGCAGGCTAGCGATTATCGGGTGTGGAAAATCAGGAATCTGGAATACCAGAAAGTTGGAATGTGGGAAAACCAGTAAAGCGGTAATGGTTACCATATCCCTCAGAAATGCAGTTGGCCTTACCACCTTACTGTAGGAATGATGGTAATAAAATTATCGTTTTGTTTTAAAATAAGTGAATTACTGTATTTTTTGATTAGTGCCTGCATGCTGGGACTGGATAATTTGTTGGAAATGCCTTGCTACTTCTTTGTTGATAAAAACTCTAGTTGATCTTTTCTTGATCAAAGATTTTTCTAAATAGGACTGCTTCACTTTGCAGTTTTGGAACAAATCCATTTGAATTAAATATTTCAAGATGGCAGCTATTGGTCATAATTTGGAACAGCTAAAATCTGGCTGGATTCGTCGCTGGATTCTGGAATGCAAGAAAGCCCAAACTCTGTGATTCTTTTAATTTACATTTACCTGAGAAATCCAGTCTGTATTACCACAAAAATAATGATGAGAAAATTAAAATTACCCATTTTGCATATTTGACAAGCGAACAGAAATATGGGTCTTACCATTTTAAACAATGCCATCCTTAGAACCCACTCAACAAACTCAATCCACATGTGACGTAAACACTGAGAATCAAACCCGCGCCACATTGGTGGGGGGCGAGTACTCTCACCACAGCACCATCACCGCGCCTCAAATGAGACAATTAAGGGAGCAACCAAATCATGGTGAGGTAGTTTTCCATTAGCTCTATCAAATCGGTAAAAGAGAACTATTACCAGCTGCAAACAGCCTCTTTCTATTTACAGGAAGGAATGTCATGTTATAGCTAGCAACTACAAAAAAGTTAAGAAAATTAAATTGCAATGTACAACTATTTTTATTTACCATATTACTGTTTTAATCCAAATGTTATCAAAATCATTTAATGTGAGTAACTATGGTTACAACAAGTACAAAATTACTTAGTGCAAGTACAAACTGAAACTTAATTACTAAGTACCTGGCAATTAAATATACACTGCTTTTTATAAAATTAATGATATCTAATATAACGTTATTATCTAACCTCTTGCCCAAAAGATATGCTGTCCCATCCAATCAGTTTTACTGAAATTCTAATTACAGAAAAAATTAGAAGATAATTTCAATCAAATGCTTTTCTAACGTTGTTTCATAACCGTTAAGAAATTACAAACCTTTTTGCCTTCTGTGAGCTAGTATACACTTGATTGAAAAAACGTTGTCAGATCTATAGACCATCAATAATAAGACTGCACAACTTGTGCAGTTTTTAAGGATGAAAATTTTAAACATTTCTTGCAGACAGCAAGACAAAAAAAGTGATAAACATGAGTGCTAATTAGATCACCCCATAATTCCATGAGGTCCCATTGTTCACACTTTGCACAGAACATGTTTTCAATCAAGTGTCATACCGGTAACACTTTTTAAAGCCTATTAAATATGCAAACAGTAATTTACAACCTCTAGCCCCTAAAGTATACATATTTGATAACTAATGCACAATCTGAAACATCCCAAAATTTCCTTTTAAAAAATTAGAGGGGACCAGTAACTTGGAGTAGGCCATTTCCCAGTTGCTGTGAACCTCATTATGAAAGTGAGGTTAAGTGCAGATCTTTTCATATGAAAATTAGTTTTGTTTGCATTTGAATGAAAACTAATTTTCATGATAAAACTTTGCACTTAGCCTCGCTTTCATAATGAGGTTCAAAGCAACTCAGAAATGGCCCATTCCTTTTTAAAAACTTACATATACTATACATTTGTCACTGAAAACTAAAATTTTACAGCCATTCTGTGGAAACAAGCCTCCTTGGCTTTTCACATCAAGTTTGTGGGGAGGAGTATGTCACGTGACAAGACAAAGAATGTCTGTATCAATCTCATACTCAGAGTCCTCACTAAGGCTTTTTGGTCAGCGGATGGGTGCCAGGAGAGACTCTGGAGAATTTGAAAAAAATTTAAATTTTTTGATTGGCTGCTCTGTTTTAGCTCTGCAACGGCTTCCATTGTTTTACCGCAGAAATCTTGCGGTAATAAAATTCCAGTACCCCAGAATCTCTCCTGGTGAACAACCACTGGCCAAAGAGCCTTAGGACTCTGGGTACGAGATTGTGTCTGTATAGGAGGCTGGTGGAAACAAGCTTTCATCTCAAAATGTAAAGAGAATTTCAGGATTTTACCCTCAGACTCTTTAAGATAAAAGCCCACTTGAGCTTGATGCTACACTTATCCTGCTAGCTTGCGTAGCTGGTGGGACGTTGAACAAGCAAGCAGCAAAACCAAAAGGGGAATGGGGAAAAGGCTCCACTGATAAAACTTTATATTTGCGTGCAGACAATATTTCCCAGCTACGTGTACTGAGTGAAGATCTCAACTCTCTAAATCCACCATACAGAAAAGGATGGCAACCATTCACTTTACCACAAATATATCCTGCAAACCTTACACAGCAAATAGCCAAATAGAAAACCATATTTTTGTGAAATTCATCCCTGTACCAACAACATTGTGTATGTTAGCTAGTTCATAAGTAATCAGAACTTTTCTATGTGTTTTTATGAGCGTTTTTAGGGCTTGCGTATACTAAGGGTTATGGGTAAATGTACCAGTTGCCATCTATTTGAGTACAGTGGATTATTTAACCTTTGTTAATAAAACTAACAGAATTTACATCTTCTTGTCTTCACTGTGACCAGTGGGTGAAATGTCAACATGCTCCTCAGACCACTTACAGTGTAATTACCTCAAGCAACTCTTCTTTACCCTCCCCAGTGTATTCACTGAGACAGTCTTTGATGAACTCAACAACGTAAACCCCAGGTAAAGCGTTACTTAAATTAAACTGTGAATGTGTTTCCACTAGTGCATCATACAGTTTTAATGTCAGCAAAAACATTGGTGTCTGGCAAGGATCAGGTCCTGGAACATGAGACAATCCTCGCTCATATGACGCCTGCTTTAGGTCGTCATCTCGAACACTGGGGATGGAACTAGTTTGCAAAGATTCCCGTATTTTTCCAATTTTTGCCCTCTCTTCTAATGTTAAAATCTCTTTGAAGTGCTTCTGTGTTGCAACTCCTACCACATTCAATTTACCAGTACCTCCGTTCCAACACAGTATTGGACCCCCAGAATTACCAGAATTTAGCGAACAATTCAGTACAGCTAATGTGTGTCCTGACAAAGTTGTCTTGGAACCAGAAACATGCCCAGTCACAAAGAGGGCTGTTTCTTCTGTATGACTCATGGGAAAACCAAATGCAAGAATTTGCATCCCTGGTAACAAGGAGTGGTTTGACAACTGCAATGGGCAAACTCCATTTTCTCTCAAGCTAAGCTCTCTGCAGTAAAGCAAGGCCAAATCTTTATCTGGATCATTGTGGATGATCTCACAAGGGTGCTCTCCAATGACTGCATTAGAAATACAAATCTCCTTAGTGTCACAATTCTCGTTAGTTGTGTCATTCACCACATCTTTCACCCCCTGCTCTGTCTCACTGTGTATCTCAGTGTTAACTTGCTTAGCTTGATCATTCAGTACATCTTCAATGACGTGCTTATTAGTAATAATTACAAAGTGGTCATGGATAATGAAACCAGAACCATGCTCAATTTCAATCATCTTTGTAGCTTCAGCATACTCTTTTTCAATTCCATCTCTCTCGTCACCTGCCCATTCATTTTTACATTTAGACTCAGGATCTTTGTCATCAAGGTGTTTATCTCGGAACTTTTTTACATCAAAGTTATCAATGGCATTCTTAATTTCAAAAATGTCATATGTCTGCTGGGTCTTTGGGATCCCATCTTTCTCTTCTTTGGTGGAGAATATGTCCGAGTCGCCTGGGAAAGGGCCTGCAAAGCACTCCCTGATTCGATGCTCTGCTTCATTCCATGAATATATATTCAATTGATTATAGGCTTCCTGGTACTCTTTTAAGACAGCATTCCTTTGTTCTTGAACTCCTTTTTCCAATTCAGTAAGTTCAGAGCGCTTTGAATTATCAAGGGACATTGTTTCACGGCTGACACTTTGGTTAAAAGACTGAACCACTTTGTGAATATCAAAAATGTCATAAGTTTGGTTGTCTTTTGGTTTCCTGACTTCATCTTCTCTAATAGGAAATATTTCCCTGGTGTCCAATGGCGATGGACTGACAAAGCAACCTCGTACCTTTTGCTCCACTTCATTCTTGGAATATTCATGTAACACACATTTAGCTTCCTGGTATTCCTTTTCTACTCCACATCTACATGCATCAACTGACTTCTTCAGTTCATCACACCCAGCTCCTTCGTCATCTGGATATTTCTGAAGCACTTTTTTCTCATCCAAATGATGAAGTGCTTTGTCAATGTCAAAGATGTTATATATTTGAGTGACTTCACCATTGCTATCTCTTTTAATGGGAAGTACATCAACACCTGGAGGAAAGTGAAACAATTGATGCTTTTCATAGCAATCCTTTACTCGCTTCTCTGCTTCAACTCGAGAATATTCTCTCAACATTTTGTTGTTGGTGCAAACTTTGGCTTCTTTCAATTCTGTTTCAATATCATCCTTCTGTGAATTGTGTTGCTCCCACCAGTAGCGACAATTACCACCACTGGCACAGGTGATGAGATCATTTTCCAAAAAGAGATCATTATGACAAAAAAAACTAGTTTCATCCCAATGAAAAACAGCATCATGAATGTCGATGATGTTGTAAAGCTTATTTGGATTACACTTCAAGTCATCTTGGAGTAACCCTCTATCCCCGGCAAAGCTTCCAGCAAAGCAATCCCTCACCCGGCGCTGCGCAACAAGCCAGGAATATTGGCATTGCTTATCAGGGTTATCAGCAGCTTCCTTGCATTCTCTTTCAACATCAGCTCTCCTCTTGTTAATCAACTCTTTCATTTCATCATACCTGGGTCCAGGATTTGGGTATTTCTTAACATAAAGCAGGTTGTCAAAGGCAACAAGTGCATCGTGGATATCAATGATGTCATAAAGTTTCTCCTGCTCACTCATACTTGAAGTATCATCTTCACGGGAGTTCAGAAAATCATATAAGCGACGGTTTTCACGCACTAACCTTCCCTCCGGATACTCGCCCGCATAACATCCCTCTAATCGCCTCAAAGCTACCTGCCAAACATATTTCTTTAAGTTATCTGGTCTTCCATAAATCTTGACCTTCACACAGGAATTCAGCGCTTTCCTCCCTTCGTCGCCCAACACATCGCCGTTAGCATGAAGCATGCCTCTTTTAAACCATGCAGCTGCGCTGTCCTTAGTTAGGAATCGAAGTCGCGGATTACTACGATCTGTACATCCCCGTATATCCAGTAGTCTGTTTAATTTATGCCAGAAGCTTCCATAAAACTCGAACGGACGATTATTGACAGAAGAAGAAAGTGGGCAGAAAGAAACAGAAGTATGTACTAGCCTCTTCCAGGCGTTCAATTAGTTGGGGCGCAGCGCCAAAAAAGGCGCGCGAAAAAATAATGAAAAAGCGCTTCCCTTCGCGCGCTTTTTCATTATTTTTTCGCGCGCCTTTTTTCGCGTTGCGCCCCAACTAAACGCCTGGAAGAGGCTAAGTATATACTGGATTATGTACCGAAGAAATTACCCAGGTAACCGGGCCATTTCTGAGAAAACTGCGGCGAACTTCCGGTAAGCATCGTTCTGATCCTTGCATTTTTGCGCGGGCCTTGTATTGGGAGGATGTACGAAGTTTGTAAACTTTCTTTCTGGCTCTCCAAGGATGTGTAAGCAACTTCTGAAAGAAAGTTCGGAGATTTTTGGAAGTTTTAACTTTAAAAAGAGTGTTAGAATTTTGATAGCCGGAAAAATCGGCTATCGGCTATGGATCAATAACCGCTTCCGGCAATTCTACTTTTCAATAAAACCTGGATCTAGAAACTGCATGGAAACTTCCACAAAAAAAAAAATCACCTTTTTGATTTGTAATCTACACGCAAAATAAAAATACGATACCTTTTTTGTTGATTTCACTCGCGTTTATGAAACTTGACATAAGTGCTACATTTTCTCAGATAAGGTGGAGTTTTTTGGGGATTTCTCCCAGATATTACTTAAGTCAATTTTCTCAAGTTATTGTTCTATTTCACTCATCACGAAAAAGCCAAAATAAGAAATTTCTCGAGTTTTTTCATCTTTTCGCCGTTTTCATCGAAATAGAAAAATGTTTTTCCGGCTTTCTTAGCTTGCCCTCCTTTATTGACAGCGGTCAAGAAAAGGCTCGAAACCGGCTCATATCAGAATCATTCCTACAGGGTTCACAGCTACAGATGGAACGATTCTGATCTGAGTTTTTTGGGGGTAACCATGCATTTTTCAGAGATAATAAAGCTTCAATGTTGAAAAAAAAGCCATACATTGCTTGGTATTTTATAACTTTTTAAAATTATTTCTGCTTAATTATCTCTATAAAATGCATAGTTACCACCAATTTTCTTTTTGCATTCCACTTGCCCCTGCTGAGATCTGTTTTTCCCGCATAGTCATAAACAACACAAAAATACTTCTGTAAAAGTAGGCACCATCCTTAAGAATACTTAGTTTTGTAGCTATTTGCAAAATTTACCTCGGTAGTTTTTTTCTTCAACTCAGTTACTTTTAGACAATCGCTGCAACAATGCGCCCTTGTCTTTGAAACTTCAAAATGTGCTTTGCGTTCTGCTGTGATTACTTTTTCACTGATATCCTTATGCTAGTGCACTTATTGTATTTTCAATAACTAACAATCGAGGTACGCATGGAAATCAGTTTATTCAAGCTAGTGCCTTGTAAAATTTGTTTTCGTTTGGCCTTGAATTACATCTAATTGCAAAAAAAAAAAAACTGCGTCCTAAGAAGCTCCTTGGGACAGGAGGAGGAGGAGACCCTGGGAACGAGATTGCGAGCAGTTTTTTTTTTTTTTACTCGAAAATCCACGAGGGAAGAGCATAAAAAACTGAGCAGGTATGAAATTCGAAGCACGAGGGTCAGTCACGCACGAAAGGGGCAAAACATTCAAATATTGTGTTCACTCTTTCTTCTGATGAGAAACGATTTTGAGAAACATTTCACACTCTTTCTTCCCCCCGGATTTTCAAGGAAAAGAGAGACTGCTCACAGTCTACTGACTACTAACTGCGAAGTCGACAAGTATTAAAACTAAGATATTTCCTTTTAATATTTTGACTATAAAATAATATACAGCAACAAGTACAAACTAGCTTAATACAACTACAATTAGTAATATAAGTACAAATTAATACTTAGCAATGATTGTATTTGGCTGTTAAATTATACACTGAATTGAATAAATTAATTAATTTTATTTTAGGACAACGTTAATATAAACTG
Organism: Pavona decussata; assembly: GCF_977016875.1. NCBI lineage: Eukaryota > Metazoa > Cnidaria > Anthozoa > Scleractinia > Agariciidae > Pavona > Pavona decussata. The sequence goes on along the minus strand of NW_028145656.1, from coordinate 904,091 downwards.
TTAGCCCAAAAGATAAGTTGTCACATCCAAACGGTATGCAGTTTTTAAGGCTAAATCGTAATTTCAATAAAATGTAATGTAAGAATGCTTTTCTGATATTCTTTTATCACCAACAAGAAATAAAAAAAACCTTTCTGTGACTGGTATACACTCAATTGAAAAAACAATGTCAGATCTAGAAACCATCAATAACAAGAACCAATAGCTTTCTGAGAAGTGTTTGACCTAATGAGATTACTTCTACATTCTTCTTAAATATAAAAATAAAAGCACATGCACTTTTTTGGGCTCAATTTTTTTCATATTTATTGTGGAGAGCAAGAGTAAAAAAGGAAAAAAGAAAGATGGGAATGTTAATTATTATTTAGCTAACCCCATTATTCCATCAGGTCCCATTATTCACACTTTGCACAGGATGTTTTTTTCTATCAAGTGAACTGTAATTTACAACATCTAGCCACTGAAGTATCCCTAACAAATGTACAGTCTCAAACAATACCGTAACATTACTGCTTCAAAAATAGCCTGCATGGGCTCACCGGAAAGCCGGGTACGAGGGCCAAAACGAGTGGCGAAGCCGCGGAAAAATGGGGCGAGGGCAACAAGAAACCTTGCGGTTCCTCGCGGCGAAGCCACTCCTTGACACGGCTTCGCCGTGACTGTCACGGTTCTCTCCCCATTTCCCCCACAGCTGCACCACACATTTTGGCCCAGCTTTCCCCCCCCCCCCCCCCCCCCACCAAACTCGCCAGCTGCGCAGGCTACTTAAAAAATTAAGGGGCATAAATAACTAGGAATTCCTCCTTAAAAGCTTGTAAACACATACTAAGTTATGTTTACCACTGAAGACTAATATCTTAGAGCAATTGTTGTACAAAGAACAATACAATGGGAATGTTCTGTCCAAAAATCTTTAATCTCAAATGTGAAAAAGTCAGGATTTTACCCACAGACCCTTTAAGGAAAAAGCCCAATTTAGAGCTTGATACGACACTTGTCATAGCCACTGATCTACTAGCCTGCGTAACTGGCAGTATATATGGGCCAATGAGCAGCAAAGCCAAGAAGGGAATGAAACATTGTTTCATTACTGTTAAGAAAATAAAAACTTTTTTCCCTTCTGTGAGCTAGTATACACTTGAATGGAAAAACTTTGTCAGATTTCAGCTTTGTCAGCGAACGAACAGCAAAGCAAATAACGGAATGGGAAAAAGGCTCCGCTGTTAAAACTTAAATTTGCATGCCGACAGTACTGTCAGCTACACAGACTACAGACCTGGGCCTGGTTGTTTGAAAGCCATTAATTAAACACTAATCACTGATTAAAACTTAATGACTACCTCGGCCAACTTTTCTTTACCCTCCCCATTGTATTTACCAAGACATTCTTTGATGAACTCAACAACGTAACCCCCAGGTAATGCGTTACTTAAATTAAACTGTGAATGTGTTTCCAGGGCATCATACAGTTTTAATGTCAGCAAAAACATTGGTGTCTGGCGAGGATCAGGTCCATGAACATAAGACCCTTGTTTATATGTCGCCCACTTTAGGACATCATCTCGAACACTGGGGATGGAACTAGTTTGCAAAGATTCCCGTATTTTTTCAATTTTTGCCCTCTCTTCTAAAGTTAAAATCTCTTTGAAGTGCTTTTGTGTTGCAACTCCTACCACGTTTAATTGACCCCCATTCCAACACAGTATTGGGCCCCCCGAATTACCAGAATTTAGTGAACAATTCAGTACAGCTAATGTGTGACCTGACAAAGTCCTCTTGGAACCAGAAACATGCCCAGTCACAAAGAGGGCTGTTTCTTCTGTGTGACTCATGGGAAAACCAAACGCAAGAATTTGCATCCCTGGTAACAAGGAGTGGTTTGACAACTGCAATGGGCAAACTCCATTTTCTCTTAAGTTAAGCTCTCTGCAGTAAAGCAAGGCCAAATCTTTACCTGCATCATGGTGGATGACCTCACATGGGAGCTCTCCAATGACTGCATTAGAAATACAAATCTCCTTAGTGTCATCATTCTTGTTAGTTGTGTCATTCACCACATCTTTCACCTTCTGCTCCATCTCACTTTGCGAGTATCTGTGTATCACAGTTTTAGCTTTCTTAGTTTGATCATTCAGTACATCTTCAATGACATGCTTATTAGTAATTACAAAGTGATCATGAATGATCAAACCGGAACCATGCTCAATTTCAATCATCTTTGTAGCTTCAGCATACTCTTTTTCAATTTCATCTCTCTTGTCATCTGCCCATTTATTTTTACGTTTAGACTCAGGATCTTTGTCATCTAGGCGTTTATCACGGAAATTTTTCACATCAAAGTGATCAATTGCATTTTTAATTTCAAAAATGTCATAGGTCTGCTGGATCTCTGGGATCCCATCTTTCTCTTCTTTGGTGGAGAATATGTTCGAGTCGCCTGGGAAAGGGCCTGCAAAGCACTCCCTGATTCGATGCTCTGCTTCATTCCATGAATATTTATTCAATTGCTTTTTGGCTTCCTCATACTCTTTGAAGACAGCATTCCTTTGTTCTTGAGCTCCTTTTTCCAATTCAGTAAGTTCAGAGCGCTTTGAATTATCAAGGGACATTGTTTTATGGCTGACACTTTGGTCAAAATACCGAACCACTTTGTGAATATCAAAAATGTCATAAGTTTGGTTGTCTTTTGGTTCCCTGACTTCATCTTCTCTAATAGGAAATATTTCCCTGGTGTCCAATGATGATGGACTGACAAAGCAACCTCGTACCATTTGCTCCACATCACTCTTGGAATATTCATGTAACACACATTTAGCTTCCTGGTATTCCTTTTCTACTCCACATCTACATGCATCAACTGACTTCTTCAGTTCATCACACCCAGCTCCTTCGTCATCTGGATATTTCTGAAGCACTTTTTTCTCATCCAAATGATGAAGTGCTTTGTCAATGTCAAAGATGTTATATATTTGAGTGACTTCACCATTGCTATCTCTTTTAATGGGAAGTACATCAACACCTGGAGGAAAGTGAAACAATTGATGCTTTTCATAGCAATCCTTAACTCGCCTCTCTGCTTCAACTCGAGAATATTCTCTCAACATTTTGTTGTTGATGCAAACTTTGGCTTCTTTCAATTCTGTTTCAATATCATCCTTCTGTGAATTGTGTTGCTCCCACCAGTAGCGACAATTACCACCAGTGGCACAGGTGATGGGATCATTTTCCAAAAAGGGCTCACCATGACGAAAAAAACTAGTTTCATCCCAATGAAAAACAGCATCGTGAATGTCGATAATGTTGTAAAGCTTATTTGGATTACACTTCAAGTCATCTTTGAGTAACCCTCTATCCGCGGCAAAGCTTCTAGCAAAGCAATCCCTCACTCGGCGCTGCGCAACAATCCAAGAATATTGGCATTGTTTATCTGGGTTATCAGCAGCTTCCTTGCATTCTCTTTCAACATCAGCTCTTCTCTTGTCAATCAACTCTTTCATTTCATCATACCTGGGTCCAGGATTTGGGTATTTCTCAACATAAAGCAGATTGTCAAAGGCAACAAGTGCATCGTGGATATCAATAATGTCATAAAGTTTCTCCTGCTCACTCATACTTGAAGTATCATCTTCACGGGAGTTCAGAAAATCATATAAGCGACGGTTTTCACGCACTAACCTTCCCTCCGGATACTCGCCCGCATAACATCCCTCTAATCGCCTCAAAGCTACCTGCCAAACATATTTCTTTAAGTTATCTGGTCTTCCATAAATCTTGACCTTCACACAGGAATTCAGCGCTTTCCTCCCTTCGTCGCCCAACACATCGCCGTTAGCATGAAGCATGCCTCTTTTAAACCATGCAGCTGCGCTGTCCTTAGTTAGGAATCGAAGTCGCGGATTACTACGATCTGTACATCCCCGTATATCCAGTAGTCTGTTTAATTTATGTCAGAAGCTTCCATAAAACTCGAACGGACGATTATTGACAGAAGAAGAAAGTGGGCAGAAAGAAACAGAAGTATATGCCGGACTATGTACCGAAGAAATTACCCAGGTAACCGGGCCATTTCTGAGAAAACTGCGGCGAACTTCCGGTAAGCATCGTTCTGATCCTTGCATTTTTGCGCGGGCCTTGTATTGGGAGGATGTACGAAGTTTGTAAACTTTCTTTCTGGGTCTCCAAGGATGTGTAAAGTTCGGAGATTTTTGGAAGTTTTAACTTTAAAAAGAGTGTTAGAATTTTGATAGCCGGAAAAATCGGCTATCGGCTATGGATCAATAACCGCTTCCGGCAATTCTACTTTTCAATAAAACCTGGATCTAGAAACTGGAAACTTCCATAAAAAAAATCACCTTTTTGATTTGTGATCTACACGCAAAATAAAAATACGATACCTTTTTTGTTGATTTCACTCGCGTTTATGAAACTTGACATAAGTGCCACATTTTCTCAGATAAGGTGGAGTTTTTTTAGGTATTATTTTAGTCAATTTTCTCAACTATTGTTCTATTTCACTTATCACGAAAAAGCCAAAATAAGAAATTTCTCGATTTTTTTCCGGTGAGGGTAAAAGATGGAATGAGTTTGCGGAATGGAATGTGGAAAGACGTGCGGAATGGCATAATTATGCAAAATAAGAATTGCGGAATGACATAATTATGCCAGATACGATTTATGCATAATGACTAACAGAAATACATTAAACTGAAAAAGCGCGCCTTTTTTTGGGCGCCAATTTGCAAATACAGCCTTTTTGTAACCATTTCAACCGAAGAATGCATCACAAAAACCCAAACAATGGTATCTTCGAATTCAAACGTTTTTCCTTCGATTCTCATGGCATAGCCGTTGATGCAACACAGCAGCTCTTGGACTTTTATCGTTCGCGAGTGAACACAAGATTTGTAATACATTTGCATTAAAGAGGTTTGTTTATTTACGTAACCTGGTTTTCCATTCCACACGAGTCGTCCGCCATTACGGGAGATGTATACAACTCAATCGAAGGCTGGTTAAACTTGACATGTTTCAAGCTTTCACAGCGCCTCGCAGGAAAAAGACGTGAGTAAAGAACCGCCTCTGTTTATTTTTGAAACGATTTATATCACCTGTCGAGGATTTATCTGGTTATGACGAATGTGTTGTGGTTCGGTCATGCTCATTTCCGTTGTTTTACGTTTTATATTAATCAATTTTGTTACATCAAGATCCTTCCTTCGAAAATAAAAAACCGAAATCTACACGTCAAAATACGGGGAAAGAGTTCTGCGGTATAGATTGCGGTTAAATTTTTATTTTCGTTTTCATTTATTTATTTATTTTTTGCGTGTGTGTGTGTGTGTGTGTGTGTGTGTGTGTTTGGCTGTGTATGATAAATTGATTAATATAAAACGTAAAACAACGGAAATGAGCATTGACCGAACCACAACACATTCGTCATAACCAGATAAATCCTCGACAAGTGACATAAATCGTTTCAAAAATAAACAGAGGCGGTTCTTTACTCACGTCTTTTTCCTGCGAGGCGCTGTGAAAGCTTGAAACATGTCAAGTTTAACCAGCCTTCGATTGAGTTGTATACATCTCCCGTAATGGCGGACGACTCGTGTGGAATGGAAAACCAGGTTACGTAAATAAACAAACCTCTTTAATGCAAATGTATTGTGATGGCGTGGAGGGCCTGGACGCGTGGAGTGGCGGGAACATTATGTGTTCACAATAGGGTCACAATATATATTCTCACGTTTTGCACTATGTAGATGAGTATAAGCCGAAAGCGGAACGCCGAACGGACATTAACGGTTGCCCATGATTAAGCGTGTAATATGACTAAAGAACATTAAATGTATTACAAATCTTGTGTTCACTCGCGAACGATAAAAGTCCACGAGCTGCTATGTTGCATCAACGGCTATGCGATGAGAATCGAAGGAAAAAAGTTTGAATTCGAAGATACCATCGTTTGGGTTTTTGTGATGCATTCTTCGGTTGAATGGTTACAAAAAGGCTGTATTTGCAAATTGGCGCCCAAAAAAAGACGCGCTTTTTCAGTTTAATGTATTTCTGTGAGTCATTATGCATAAATCGTATCTGGCATAATTATGTCATTCCGCAATTCTTATTTTGCATAATTATGTCATTCCGCACGTCTTTCCACATTCCATTCCGCAAACTCATTCCGCCTTTTACCCTCACCGATTTTTTTCAGCTTTTCGCCGTTTTCATCGAAATAGGAAAATGTCGACTTTTTTCCGGCTTTCTTAGCTTGGCCTCATTTTTGATTGACAGCCGTCGAGAAAAGGTTCGAAACTCAGATCAGAATCATTCCTGCAGGGTTCACAGCTACAGATGGAACGATTCTGATTTCGGTTTCGCGCCTTTTCTTGACAGCTGTTAGTATCCAAAAAGAAAATTGGGGGTAACCATGCATTTTTCAGAGATAATAAAGCTTCAATGTTGAAAAAAAAGCCATACATTGCTCTGTATTTTATAACTTTTTAAAATTATTTCTGCTTGATTATCTCTATAAAATGCATAGTTACCACCAATTTTCTTTTTGCATTCCACTTGCCCCTGCTGAGATCTGTTTTTCCCGCATAGTCATAAACCACACAAAAATACTTCTGTATAAGTAGGCACCATCCTTAAGAATACTTAGTTTTGTAGCTATTTGCAAAATTTACCTCGGTAGTTTTTTTCTTCAACTCAGTTACTTTTAGACAATCGCTGCAACAATGCACCCTTGTCTTTGAAACTTCAAAATGTGCTTTGCGTTCTGCTATGATTACTTTTTCATTGATATCCTTATGCTAGTGCACTTATTGTATTTTCAATAATTAACAATCGAGGTACGCATGGAAATCAGTTTATTCAAGCTAGTGCCTTGTAAAATTTGTTGATAAAGGCCCGCTATCCCCACGTATCCCTTTTCGTTTGGCCTTGAATTACATCTAATTGCCAAAAAAAAAACTGCTGTTGAAAAAAAAAATGTCCCTGCCTATTAGGCTGCGTGCTTTCCAACATCCTCTTCCCGTCCCAAGGAGCTCCTTGGGACAGGAAGAGGAGGAGAGACCCTGGGAACGAGATTGCAAGCAATCACTTTTTTTTACTCGAAAATCCTTAAGGGAAGAGCATAAAAAACTGAGCAGGCATGAAATTCGAAGCACGAGGGTCAGTCACGCGCGAAAGGGGCAAAACATTCGAATATCGTGTTCACTCTTTCTTCCCCGCGGATTTTCAAGGAAAAGAGAGACTGCTCGCAGTCTACACGGCTAACTGCGAAGTCGACAAGTATTTAAAAACTAGGATATTTCCTTTTAACATTTTCAGACTATAAAATAATATACAGCAACAAGTACAAAATTGCTTAATAAAACTACAAGTAGTAACATAAGTACAAATTAATACTTAGCAATGATTGTATTTGGCTGTTAAATTATACACTGAATTGAATAAATCAATTAATTTTATTTTAGTACAATGTTAATATAAACTGTTAGCCCAAAAGATAAGTTGTCACATCCAAACGGTATGCAGTTTTTAAGGCTAAATCGTAATTTCAATAAAATGTAATGTAAAAATGCTTTTCTGATATTCTTTTATCACCAACAAGAAATAAAAAAAACCTTTCTGTGACTAGTATACACTCAATTGAAAACACAATGTCAGATCTAGAAACCATCAATAACAAGAACCAATAGCTTTCTGAGAAGTGTTTGACCTAATGAGATTACTAAAGCACATGCATTTTATGGGCTAAATTTTTTTTCATATTTATTGTGGAGAGCAAGACAAAAAAAAGAAAAAAAGAAAGATGCAAATGTTAATAATATTTTAATTATTATTTAGCTAACCCCATTATTCCATCAGGTCCCATTATTCACACTTTGCACAGGATGTTTTTTTCTATCAAGTGAACTGTAATTTACAACATCTAGCCACTGAAGTATCCCTAACAAATGTACAGTCTCAAACAATATCGTAACATTACTGCTTCAAAAATAGCCTGCGTGGGCTCACCGGAAAGCCGGGTACGAGGGCCAAAACGAGTGGCGAAGCCGCGGAAAAATGGGGCGAGGGCAACAAGAAACCTTGCGGTTCCTCGCGGCAAAGCCACTCCTTGACACGGCTTCGTCGCGACTGTCACGGTTCTCTCCCCATTTCCCCCGCAGCTGCACCACATATTTTGGCCCAGCTTTCCCCTCCACCAAAATCGCCAGCTGCGCAGGCTACTTAAAAAATTAAGGGGGATGAATAACTAGGAATTCCCCCTTAAATTAAAAAGCTTGTATACACATACTAATTTACGTTTACCACTGAAGACTAATATCTTAGAGCAATTTTTGTACAAAGAACAATACAATGGGAATGTTCTGTCCAAAAATCTTTAATCTCAAATGTGAAAAAGTCAGGGTTTTACCCACAGACCCTTTAAGGAAAAAGCCCAATTTAGAGCTTGATACGACACTTGTCATAGCCACTGATCTACTAGCCTGCGTAACTGGCAGTATATATGGGCCAATGAGCAGCAAAGCCAAGAAGGGAATGAAACATTGTTTCATTACTGTTAAGAAAATACAAACTTTTTTTCCCTTCTGTGAGCTAGTATAAACTTGAATGAAAAACTTTGTCAGATTTCAGCTTTGTCAGCGAACAAGCAACAATGCCGATAAAAGTATGGGGAAAAGGCTCTGCTGTTAAAACTTAAATTTGCATGCCGACATTACTGCCAGCTACACAGACTACAGACCTGGGCCTGGTTGTTTGAAAGCCATTAAACACTAATCACTGATTAAAACTTAATGACTACCTCAGCCAACTTTTCTCTACCCTCCCCATTGTAGTTACTGAGACATTCTTTGATAAACTCAACAACGTAACCCCCAGGTAATGCGTTACTTAAATTAAACTGTGAATGTGTTTCCAGGGCATCATACAGTTTTAATGTCAGCAAAAACATTGGTGTCTGACAAGGATCAGGTCTAGTAGCATAAGACCCTCGTTCATATGTCGCCCACTTTAGGACATCATCTCGAACACTGGGGATGGAACTAGTTTGCAAAGATTCCCGTATTTTTTCAATTTTTGCCCTCTCTTCTAAAGTTAAAATCTCTTTGAAGTGCTTTTGTGTTGCAACTCCTACCACGTTTAATTGACCTCCGTTCCAACACAGTATTGGGCCCCCAGAATTACCAGAATTTAGTGAACAATTCAGTACAGCTAATGTGTGACCTGACAAAGTTCTCTTGGAACCAGAAACATGCCCAGTCACAAAGAGGGCTGTTTCTTCTGTATGACTCATGGGAAAACCAAACGCAAGAATTTGCATCCCTGGTAACAAGGAGTGGTTTGACAACTGCAATGGGCAAACTCCATTTTCTCTTACGTTAAGCTCTCTGCAGTAAAGCAAGGCCAAATCTTTATCTGGATCATAGTGGATGACCTCACATGGGAGCTCTCCAATGACTGCATTAGAAATACAAATCTCCTTAGTGTCATCATTCTTGTTAGTTGTGTCATTCAACACATCTTTCACCTTCTGCTCCATCTCACTTTGGGAGTATCTGTGTATCTCAGTTTTAGCTTTCTTAGTTTGATCATTCAGTACATCTTCAATGACGTGCTTATTAGTGATTACAAAGTGATCATGAATGATGAAACCAGAACCATGCTCAATTTCAATCTTCTTTGTAGCTTCAGCATACTCTTTTTCAATTTCATCTCTCTTGTCATCTGCCCATTTATTTTTACGTTTAGACTCAGGATCTTTGTCATCTAGGCGTTTATCATGGAAATTTTTCACATCAAAGTGATCAATTGCATTTTTAATTTCAAAAATGTCATATGTCTGCCGGGTCTTTGGGATCCCATCTTTCTCTTCTTTGGTGGAGAATATGTTCGAGTCGCCTGGGAAAGGGCCTGCAAAGCAGTCCCTGATTCGCCTCATTATTACTCTTTACATACTGTGACATTTTAGGCCAGTAACTACTGGCTTATTTTGCGTCGGTATATACTGTGACATTTTCATTCAGAGGGGGCAGCTGCCCCCGCCAGGAAAACAAATCACAAATCGACTAATTGACTGAAGAAAATTTCCTTCAATGTGAATACCAAATAATTATTTTGGAAAATCTTTCGAGGCAAAAGCCAGTACGAGTTTTCTTATGAAAATAATGATTTTGTTAATTTAGGCTACCTATGGTTTAGAATTTGGTGTGTAAATAAAGACTGACAAGCCTACGCCACTCAGTGGCGCGTGTTTTAGCCTTTTTAAATCTAGCTTATACGAGTATGATTTTTCAGAGCTAAATTGGTTTTTAAAGCCTGCGTTACTCCCAAGTATTTGTAGCGGGTTTGGATTTAACAATCGTATATTCAACATCACACTGGTCATTTGTGCCTTATGATTTTTGATTTTCCTCTTTTGAATTCTCTTGAATTTGAATATGACCTCTTATTCTGTGTTTTCAATGACGGTGTTTCTATGCCACATACGGCATTTCAGCCGGGTTTGGCTTGTTAAGTGCGTGATAGTTTTAATTGAATGCCTTTCTTGTTGAAATTTGTGTTGTTATCAACACTAATGATTGTTAGGACAGAAATTAATCATTGCTTGTATCGTGCCATGAGCTTCATACTGTAGTTGTTGTAATGCCGGTCCCGGCTATTAGTTTTTGTCACAACGAGTTGTGTTTCTAGGCACAGCTATTTGGTTTTTTGGTTCTCTAGTAATCATTGTAGCGTGTCACAGTAATACTGTAAAGGCTTGAATTGTACTTAAATCACCACTGTGTTTTTGCAAATGCTTCGCTCTACTGTTATAGTCAGTGCGTTTGAATTGTGGAAGCTCGGTGATTTTCCTTCTTTGTTTACAGCAGTGCATCGACTATATGTTAAATTTACCATTAAACGAAAGACAATGTTTGATTCAAGCTAAACAAGGTGTTAACTCCATAAAAAGTCATGACAATTTAAGACAAAAAGCGTCAGTGTGTTTTTTTTCCTCTAAAGGTTGTAGAGGCAACTTTCTATGTAGGAATGAAAACAAAGCGTCCTACTAGAAACCCTGTCTGCATACGGTAGACCCCTGTGAGGGGTTTGCAGAGTTAGCCCCCCACAGACAAAAAATCCTAGGTACGGCCCTGATTAGCTGTAGTTAGGCAGGTCCACATCAGGACTTCGGTCTTGCCAATTCACTTTTAACCTGCATTGTTAAATAAAGATGTATGTATGTGTATGTATGTCTCTATCATGTCGCTGTCGTGTTAAGTTTTCTACACAGTCCGATCAGCCTTGCAGAAATCTGAGTCATTTACATTTTTGGCTGAAACTCAGATCAGAATCATTCCTACAGGGTTAACAGCTACAGATGGAACAATTCTGATCTGAGTTTCGCGCCTTTTTCTTGACAGCTGTTAGTATCCAGAAAGAAAATTGGGGGTAACGGCCATGCATTTTTCAGGGATAATAAAGCTTCAATGTCGGAAAAAAGCCATACATTGCTTTGTATTTTATAACTTTTTAAAATTATTTCTGCTTAATTATCTCTGTAAATGCGTGGTTACCACCAATTTTCTTTTTGGATTCCACCAGCTCCTGCTGAGATCTGCTTTTCCCGCATAGTCATAAACTGCGCAAAAATACTTTTCTCGGTTTTAGTAGGCACCGTCCTTAAGAATACTTAGTTTTGTAGCTATTTGCAAAATTTACCTCGGTAGTTTTTTTTTTCTTCAACTCAGTTACTTTTAGACAATCGCCGCAACAATGCGCCCTTGTCTTTGAAACTTCAAAATGGGCTTTGCGTTCTGCTGTGATTACTTTTTCACTGATATCTTTACGCTAGTGCACTTATTGTATTTTCAATAATTAACAATCGAGGTACGCATGGAAATCAGTTTATTCAAGCTAGTGCCTTGGAAAATTTGTTTTCGTTTGGCCTTGAATTACATCTTATTGCAAAAAAAAAAAAATGCTGTTGAGAAAAAATCAAAATGTCCCTGCCTATTAGGCTGCGAGTTTCCAACATCCTCTTCCCGTCCCAAGGAGGCATGAGCTCCTTGGGACAGGAGGAGGAGGAGGAGAGACTCTGGGAACGAGATTGCGAGCAGTCTCTTTTTTTTGCTCGAAAAGAGCACAAAAAACTGAGCAGGCATGAAGTTCGAAGCACGAGGGTCAATCACGCGCGAAAGGGGCAAAGCCATTCAAATATTGTGTTCACTCTTTCTTCCCCGCGGATTTTCAAGGAAAAGAGATACTACTCACAGTCTTCTGACTAGTTAATGCGAAGTCGACAAGTATTAAAACTAGGATATTTCCTTTTAACATTTTGACTATAACATAATCTACAACAAGTACAAAATTGCTTAATAAAACTACAAGTAGTAACATAAGTACAAATTAATACTTAGCAATGATTGTATTTGGCTATTAAATTATACACTGAATTGAATAAACCAATTAATTTTATTTTACTTCAATGTTAATATAAACTGTTAGCCCAAAACATACGTTGTCATATCCAAACAGTATGCAGTTTTTAAGGCTAAATCCTAATTTCAATAAAATGTAATGTAAAAATGCTTTTCTGAGATTCTTTCATTACCAAAAAGAAATAAAAAAAACCTTTCTGTGACTAAGTATACACTAAATTGAAAAAAACAATGTCAGATCTAGAAACCATGAATAATAAGAACCAGCAGCTTCCTGAGAAGTGTTTGACCTAATGAGATTATTTCTACATTCTTCTTAATAAAAATAAAAGCACATGCAGTTTTTTGGGCTAAATTTTTCCATATTTCTTGTGAACAGCAAGACAAAAAAGGAAAAAAGAAAGATGTGAATGTTAATAATAAGTTTATTATTATTTAGGTCACCCCATTATTCCACCAGGTCCCATTATTCACTCTTTCTACAGGACGTTTTTTTCTATCAAGTGAACTGTAATTTACAACATCTAGCCTCTGAAGTATCCCTAACAAATGTACAGTCTCAAACAATATCGTAAAATTACTGCTTCAAAAATAGCCTGCCTGGGCTCACTGGAAAGCCGGATACGAGGGCCAAAACGAGTGGCGAAGCCGTGCGGAAATGGGGCGAGGGCAACAAGAAATCTTGCGGTTCCTCGCGGCGAAGCCGCTCGTTGTTACAGTTTTGCCGCGACTGTCAAGGTTCTCTCCCCATTTCCCCCGCAGCTGCAGGCACCACACATTTTGGCCCGGCTATTAATGGGGATGAATAACTAGGAATTCCTGCTTAAAAGCTTGTAAACACATACTAATTTACGTTTGCCACTGAAGACTAAAATCTTAGAGCAATTTTTGTACAAAGAACAATACAATGGGAATGTTCTGTCCAAAAAGTTTTTATCTCAAATGTGAAAAAGTCAGGATTTTACCCTCAGAATCTTTAGGAAACAGTCCAGTTTAGAGCTTGATACTACATTAAATTTTGTCTTAGCCACTGATCTACTAGCCTGCATAGCTGGCGGGATATTGCCATATTGGACCGTTGAGCAGCGAAGCAAAGAAGGAATGGAGCATTGTTCCATTACTGATAAGAAAATAAAAACTTTTTCCCTTCTGTGAGCTAGTATACAATTGAATGGAATTGAATGTTAGATTTCAGTTTTGTCAGCAAACGAGCAGCAAAGCCGATAACGGAATGGGAAAAAGGCTCCGCTGTTAAAACTTAAATTTGCGTGCAGACATTACTGCCAGCTACACAGACTACAGACCTGGACCCAGTTGCTCGAATAGTGGTTAGCGCTAACCCGGGTTAAATACCATGACAACCTGTAGGGTTTGATACCTCTTAACCAATGGTTAGCGCTAACCATGCTTCGAGCAACTCATCCCTGGTCCCGGTTGTTTGAAAGCCATTAAAAACTAATCGCCCATTAAGACTTAATGGAGGTTTTTATCTTGCACCTTTAAAAATGTTTTCAAAGCATAATTTGAAGCTAGTGGCAAACGGAAAAGTCTAAATCAAAACTACAAAACCATATACATATTTTTTTAAAGTCTTCATTGATTAGTAATTAAAAGTGAATCAAAGTTCTCATTAACCCAGGATTAGCTTAATTGGGTTTGGAACACTCAACGGGGCCCTGCCAGCTGGGCTACTCCAGTCCAGCTGACTGTAAGGCTTGAGTGAAGATCTAGCTCAACTTTCTAAATCCACTGTACAGAATAGAATGGCGGCTGTACATTTTACCACTATCTTGCGAAACTAATACAACCTATATTTGTTGGGAAATTCATCCCTCAGTACCAACAAAATTGTGTACGCTAGTTTTTAAGTCCTTGGAACTTTTCTGTATGTTTGTATGAGTGCTTTTACGGTTTGCATACACTAAAAGTTATACGGCGCCAAACTACCAGTCGCTATCGTTTTTGGTACAGAGGATTATTATTGAACCTTTGTTAAACCAACAGAATTTACATCTTCCTGTCTTTACTGTGCCCAGTGGGTGAAATGTTCACATGCTCCAGTTCAGACCAATTGACTACCTCAGCCAACTTTTCTTTACCCTCCCCACTGTAGTTACTGAGACATTCTTTGATAAACTCAACAACGTAACCCCCAGGTAATGCGTTACTTAAATTAAACTGTGAATGTGTTTCCAGGGCATCATACAGTTTTAATGTCAGCAAAAACATTGGTGTCTGGCAAGGGTCATCGGTAAACGGAAAATGGTAATAGAGAAGTCCCATCTCTCGTTGACCTAATGTTCTCTCTATCGCATCATCTGGAACACTTGGGATGGTAATAGTTTGCAAAGATTGCCTTATTTTTTCAATTTTCGCCCTCTCTTCTAATGTTAAAATCTCTTTGAAGTGCTTCTGTGTGGCAACTCCTACCACATTTAATTGACCTTTGTTCCAACAAACTATTGGCCCCCCAGAATTACCAGAATTTAGCGAGCAATTCAGTACAGCTAATGTGTGACCTGATAAAGTTCTTTTGGAACCAGAAACATGCCCAGTCACAAAGAGGGCTGTTTCTTCGGTGTGACTCATGGGAAAACCAAATGCAAAAATTTGCATCCCTGGTAACAAGGTGTGGTTCGACAATTGTAATGGGCAAATTCCATTTTCTCTTACGTTAAGCTCTCTGCAGTAAAGCAAGGCCAAATCTTTACCTGGATCATGGTGGACGACCTCACATTGGAGCTCTCCAATGACCGCATTAGAAATACAAATCTCCTTAGTGTCACCATTCTCGTTACTTTTGTCATTTACTACATCTCTCACCTTCTTCTCTTTCTTACTGTTCGGGTATCTTTGCGCTTCCGATTTAACTTTCTTAGGTTTACCATTTATTGCATCTTTAATGACGTGTTGTTCGTAATTATAAAGTGATCGTGAATGATGAAACCAGAACCATGCTCAATTTCAACCATCTTTGTAGCTTCAGCATACTCTTCCTCGATTTCAGCCCTCTCTTTATCAACGTCTTCGTTCTTACATTTAGAATTAGGATCATCTAGGTACTTATCACGAAACTTTTTTACATCAAAGTGATCAATTGCATTTTTAATTTCAAAAATGTCATATGTCTGCTGGGTCTTTGGGATCCCATCCTTCTCTTCTTTGGTGGAGAATATGTCTGTGTCGTATGGGTGAGTGCCTGCAAAGCACTCTCTTACACGGCGTTCTGCCTCATTCCTCGAATATTTATGCAATTGCTTTGAAATAGCATCCCTTTGTGCTAGAACTCCTTTTTCCAATTTAACAAGTTCAGAGGGCTTTGAATAACCAAGGGGCAATGTTTCAAGGTTTACATTTTGGTTAAAAAACTAAACCACTTTGTGAATATCAAAAATGTCATAAGTTTGGTTGTCTTTTGGTTCCCTGGCTTCATCCTCTCTAGTAGGAAATATTTCGCTCAGCCTGGTTTCCAATGCCGATGTACTGGCAAAGCAATCTCGTACCCTTTGCTCCACTTCACTCTTGGAATATTCACGTAACACATGTTTAGCTTCCTGGTATTCCTTTTCTACTCCACATCTACTTGCATCAATTGACTTCTTCAGTTCATCACACCCAGCTCCTTCATCTTCTGGATATTTCTGAAGTAGTTTTTTCTCATCTAAATCATGAAGTGCTTTGTCAATGTCAAAGATGTTGTACATTTGAGCGACTTCACCACTGCCGTCTCTTTTAATTGGAAGTACATCTACACGTACATTTGGAAAGGGAAACCGAGTATAGCAATCCTTGACTCGTTTCTCTGCTTCAACTCGAGAATATTGTTTCAATAATTTTTCATTGTTGGAATCTTCATCATCCCTCTGTTTACTGGATTGCTTCAACATTTTGAGATAATCTTCAAAGCCGTAACTGTAACCGAAAACACTTTCCTCAAAGGTTCTTTCAAAAAAACTTGCTTTATCCCAATGAAAAACAGCATCACGAATATCAATTATGTTGTAAGGCTCATTCGGATCACGCCCTTGTTTATATTCGAGCAACCCTACGTCCCCAACAAAGGTTCCAGCAAAGCAATCCCTCACCCGGCGCTGCGCAACAAGCCAGGAATATTGGCATTGTTTATCTGGGTTATCAGCAGCTTCTTTGTATTCTCTTTCAACATCAGCTCTCCTATTGTCAATCAACTCTTTCAATTCATCATACCTGTGTCCAGGATTTGGGTATTTCTCAACATAAAGCAGTTTGTCAAAGGTAACAAGTGCATCGTGGATGTCAATGATGTCATAAAGTACAGTCTCCATCTTACTTGCAGTTCCATCTTCGTGGGACCCTTTTGAAAGCAGGAAATCATCAAGCCTACGGTTAGTCCATCCCCGACACTGTAACAACTCATTCTGATCCTGATACGTTCCTGCATAACAGTTCTCTAACCGATGCAAAGCTTTTTTCCTAACGTATTTCTTGTTTTCTGGTCTTCCGTAAATCTTGACCTTCACACAGGCATCCAGAGCTTTCCTCCCTAGATCGCCTAACACATCGCCGGCTATAAGCATGCATATCAGTTTTTGTGGTTGCTGTTTTGATTATTACTTCAAAGATAAAATTTTACTGAAAAAGAAAACGGCCGAAAATTTCTTGCTATTTACTGAACAAGATAACGCTGTATTTCGTGAATATAATAATTCCTTTCCACGGTGTTTTGATTTGGAGTCGGAAGAAATGATGCAATATTCAGGTACCCGCGCAGTTACCTGCGCCCGAGCGGGTGGGTTCGAGTCCTCGCCGCTCGTGTGTTCGGCCGAACAAAGCTCCTCGTCGCAGTTTTCTCGCCGCTCGTGTCTTCGGCCGAACAACGCAAGAAGAATCCTCTGGTACTTAGGGTACGAAAACACCGGATTCTTTTCAGAATTTTAACACTAAAATGGCTTTTATTTTAGAAATTTCGGAAATTTTTAGAAAGTTAAAATAATATTACAATTTTGAGAGCCAGGAAAACACATGCGTAATGAACGAGTTATGGCAGCTGAGATGGGAAATCGCTCACTCGATAGGTCGTAAACTTCTTTTTAATTTAATCGGAATTTAATCAACATCATATTAAAGTCATTCCATTAGTCTACGAATTATGTATTCACAATCAACCGACCGCCATTAAGGGACAAAAACAAGGACGAAAAATCAACGCAACGAATAAATTATTCTGGAAATAAAATAGTTAGTAGAGGTATTGTCTGATAAATCCTTCCATTTCCTTTTCAAGACAAATATTTTCCAAAAATCGAAACTGCTCGATTCAGCAAATAGGAAATGCAAATTTTAAAACCTTCAAAAGAACTGACCCTAAAAATCCAAGGAAATGTCGTAAGTGAAAGAATAAAGGTAACATAGGATATTTCAAAGGGCGATAAATTTTTTAATCCGGTGTCAAACGTAATCCTATTTTTCTTTCGTACTTTTGCTCGTCGAATTTTTTCTCGTCCGTTTTGACTTCATCTTCGGCCCCACTATCTGCCCCTCGGTCTCCGAGGATGTAATCAATCATATTAACACTGTAAATTTGCATACAGTAACAACGCTTCACCCATTTCTATCTCTGGCCGCAAAATGTTAACATACAAATTTAAAGATACAAGGAAATGCCGTGAATGAAAGGCTAAGGGTAAAATGGGAAACTAAAACTTCGCAATGAATTACAATGTAATTCAGGTGTCGAGTGCATTCTCGTCCCCAGCTCCTTAGGTTTCATTCTTCAGCGGTTCCACCACTCACTTTGTGTATCCCAGCATTCTGTTGAAATTACAGTCAACTCTCTCGTAAGCGACCACCCTTAGTGCACGACAAAGTGGTCGCTTACGGGAGGTGGTCGCTTACGAGAAGTGGTCGCTTTGAGAGAGTTGACTGTACACTCTTTTCTTTTTATAAGAACTTATTTTATACCAGGTTTATAAGAGTATCGAGGCTGTAATTTGCGAAATTTAACGAATATTTTAGAAATAAACCTGAGGCCGAAAAATTTTGAAAAGAATGTAATGTTGTGTTGAAAATTTGATAATACAATACAATTGTAGTTTTTAACTATCCCGTATAAAATTATTCCTTACTTTAAACAGCAAAAGTAACCAATAAAAAGATAAAAACCTGCACTAGCGAAATGTTTGATGCGAATGACAGTTCGATGGCTATAATCTAAGAATATTCACAAGGATATTTTCAGCCTAACAACAGCAGAAAAACAATAGTCCGCCTGAGCCAGAAAAGCAACATTCTTATAGAAATAAAAGGGTGTAATTGACAAGAAAACATAACAACAATCTCGTCGCCAGCTACGTGGTCAATGGCGAGGAGCCGAGACGCCAACTTCGTCGACAGAAAGAGAGAAGGAAGTTGTCTCCGGATTCTGTAACGTTTGAAGGCCCGAGACTCTAGCGTCCTATCAACAAAACGGGGATTTTTGATGATTCTTGAGATTTTTTTATGAAAAAAAAAAAAAAAAAAATGGGAGATTCAGTCAGAAATGTTTTGTGGTGATCCAAGTAAAGCGATTTAGTGGGATTATCCTGGGATTTTCTAGCCTGCAGAACAGGCATTATTTTTTTACGTTTTTCAGGCGAGGGGAGGCAAGCACGTGGCGCGAGCCACGTGCGACGGGAGGGGCGCGAAAGAATACCCCCGGGTCCCGTCCCGCATGACTCGCGCTTGCCTTCGTCCGCCTGAAAAAGGGCTAATAAATAACGCTTGTTCTGCAGGCTAGGGATTTCCATTCAGACCATTTCTTAGGATATATTTCTTCATTTCTGAGGGTGACTTTCAGCTGATATGAAGTACAACTTCAAACTCTTTTATAGCCTTCTTTAAGAACAAAAAAACAGTTTGCGTAATACCATTATTTCAGACCTATCAACCAATCAAAGTTGATTCTACTGCCTAAAATATTTAACAAACGAGGTCGAATATCTAGGCTTTTGTTCATTTACAAGCTTTCATTTTTCGAGCATTTTAGTGAGGAAAACATTTAAGGACGGTGCCTACTAATTACTAATAGCAAAGGATTTTTGCGCGGTTTATGACTATGCGGAAAAGCTGATCTTAGCAAGGGGTACCGGAATCAAAAAAGAAAATTGGGAGTAGCCATGCATTTTTTCGAGATAATTTAGCAACGACAATTTAAAAAAAAACGCCAAAATAAAAAACAGTGCATGGCATTCTTTCCCAGTTAAGCTTAATAATCTCTGGAAAATGCATGGTTCCCTCCAATTCTTTTCGGATTCGAATTACTCTTCCTTTTCTTGCTTTTCACGCGTAGTTTATGCGTGACGACAGTAAAACGGCTGCGAGATAGACAAAAATAGCACTGTTTTAGCAGGCACCGTCAACAGAAACCCGACTTTCTCGGGTCGCAAAAGTAGGCACCGTCCTCGAGTAACGTTTTCCTGGAAATTTAATTTTTTAGAGAAAAGTAACTGAGAACTTCTTTTTTAGGAAAACATTAAAACGCTAAGCTGCCGAGCCGAGCTGAAGAATGACAATAGGTCATTGGTGTATTAAAGTTTGAAGAGTCAAAAGTCAGTCGTGTTTAGATCATTTTCTGTAAGAGTTGTTGCTAGTCCACTTATCCATTGTTGTAAGGGTTAACAGTAACTCCTGAGACATGTTACAGTACCGGTCAAATGTAAGCTGATAGTCACTCAAGACTCGAATGTCGCGACTCGATTTCCAGAAGTGTCCGTGCTCCACGGATTTTTAGCTGGGAATGTGCCGCCAGCCTCGTTCCCAGGGTCTCTCCTCTTCACGTGACGTGAAGAGACGGGAAGAGGAGAGACCCTGGGAACGAGGTTGGTGTGCCGCTAGGACTCTGCAGTGACTCAGAACCCTAACCTATACTAGACAATGTTAACCTTTATTTTGTTACCCTATTCTAGAGTAAACACCGAAATCCTAGACGTCGTACTGCCCGCCGTACCGATTTCAAATGTCATTTACTGGAAAAATTCTCAAACTAAATGACAATTCTTCAAGAAACTGATTAGTTGCGCAGGAAATGGTACCCAGACCAAACCTCTCTGATTTCATTCCCCTATTCGAGAGTAAACTCGCTGAAAACCATACCCTTCACAGCGGCACATACCTATATAGCTCATATGTGGGAGTAACCCCCCCCCCCCCCCCCCCGGGGAGGGCTAACGCTCAAAACCTCTTTTTCACTGTGGCTAATTAAGCAATAGACCGCACTTTCCAGAAGTTTACCAGCGCAATAAAACCACGCGGGATGTTGGGAGAACACGAGAAAGCTTGTAAATCACGAGCCGCAGGCGAGTGATTTACAAGCTTTTATGAAATAACTACTTGGACAAAAACACTTAGAAATCGGCGCTTTTTATTTTGTAACTTGATCAAGTTGTTTATTCTCCTCAAATTCATCAGTGAAGCGGGAGAACCAACCACAAATCGGGATCTATTTTGAGCATAACCCTGTTGAATCGCCGAAGGACGCATCGCAGTTTGAGCGAATGAATGAAAGTGTTTTTTAAGTTGAATTACTGTCTAACTCTCACAAAAATGTGGCTAAACTTTAATGCCTTGGCGAGAGAATGCTTTTTATCAGCAGATAGCAGTTACTGATGAAAAGTGATGTTTACACTGCCGATTTTACATGAATTAAACATATTGCTGTATGCCGTGGACGTCAAAACTGTGCTGTGGTGAGCCATGCCTGTCGAGACGCTGTTCATGTTTATTGTGGAACTTGTACACGACAGCTGCTGGAATGGACTTCTTGTAGCTGTACTTTGCTGAACGGCAGATGTTTGTACTTCTTCATCTTCGCAAAGTGCCACTGTCAACACGTCGCTGCACTTTCGAAGCTGATTTACTGATGGCTGATTGTGATAGCTTCGCAAGCTCGCTTCATTGCGTTGGCCATAAATTGCCATGATCTCTCGATCTGTTAATCCAGCGTTGGCCCACAGGGTTATGGCGGTCGCTCTCACCGAATGGTTGGTGTAGGTACGGGACAGACCTGCTTCGGCACTGATTTCTTTCATTAATGAAGAATCAATCAATTAATCAATCAATCAATCAATCAATCATCTTTATTTATACACGATAGGTATTAAAGCGACGCTTCGCTTGTGGGGTCGTGTCTAAATAATTAAATAAGATAACTAATGAATTAAAAAATAAATAAGATATACACCAGCTAAAATCATATAGCTACTTACTACATACAAGTCTAAAACGATAAACGCTTAAAATTCCAAAGTACAAGGTGGTACTCCAGTATCGACTAATTATTAACACTAATTATAGTTTTAAAAAATCTTCCTCCCTTCTGGTTAATGTTTTAGGGGAGATACAGTCGAAATCTAGGTGTAGCAGAGTCTTTGACCGTCTTGCCATAATCGTATATTTCTTAACATTGTCTATATCTTCATTGAGTTGAGGAACCAACGTGCTCCAAACTATTGCTCCTCTACGAGCTGCAGAGTTCCTCATGTAGTTGGTGTTAAAACGAGGGACATCAATTTTCAGTTTCTTCCTAAGTTGATATCGCTTGATGTTATCATTGTTCTTAATAATAGCTGTCATAGCGTCTGGAGTCAGGTTATTGTGGATTTTATACATAAGCTTAGCTAAGCTAATTTTATACATAAAGACTAAAGAAGACCAATTAGCCTTTTTCATAACATCTGCATTAGATATCTCCCAAGGTAGCTCAAAGAAAATTCTCGCAGCTCTACAAGGCAGTGCTTCTAATGCCTTAAAACCTTCCTTATTTGTGAGGCCTCCCCATACTGATATACCATATACAATCGACGGCATAATAACTCTAAAATACAAGTCTAATAACATATTCTTTGGAAGAAATTTGCTACGTTTTAACAAGTTTAACCTATTAACAGAGCCTTTCTTAACAACACCAACATGTTTAGACCAGTCCAGCCGATCATCTATCAGTACGCCTAATAGACGAGAGTGTGTAACCCATTTGATGGTGTGCTGGGCCAACGTTAACTCTTTCAATGGGCCAGTGAATCTTCCAAAATTAACAAAGAGCTGATACTGCAGCCTAAAAATCACTTAATAAGTCGGACAGGGTCGCCTCCTCAAGGAGACGGTTCAATTTAGGCACTGTCCTTGCGAAAAATGAGTGTTTATAATAGTTTCTTGTAGCCCCATGATATGTATACATATCTATAAACCGTAGTTGTGGTTGCGAGTTTGACTGGTTCAAGTTTACTATCATCGCATATGGCAAAACCATTATTTTCTCATTTTATCACAAAGTACTGTTTCTTTCTACACATAATGATTGAAAAAAGATATTCCCACTCGGTTTAAATGTCCAATCGCCAAGAGGTATGGTTGCACACAAACATTTATAAGGGAACTAGTTATAACAAGTTTGTTCGACGTGGACCCACCTTGTCTGGAGTACGTGGCCGGGGAGGAAGGGGGGGGGGGGGGGGTATCGAAGACACGACCTATCTCATAATAAACATTACCGACAAAACTCTCTTGGCCTTAAAATTTGAGTTGACACAAAAATATTCAGATAGCAAGATTCAGCATTGCAAGATAAACGAAAAAAGTGAAGTTTGAATCTCATTGTCATTTTTTACTGCTGGATAGACGAGTGGCTATGCAAAAAAACACCATCTTTTGAGGTTGAGGAAGAGGGTTGCGAGCAGAGAATGACATATATTTTGTGACTCGGTGGGTCCTGTTTGAGTATAGTAGTTTTGGCCACTTCTCTCAATCAAATCAGACACTAGCGCACAAAATCTTGTCTCGCGCTGATGCGACTATCTGCGCCAATGAAATTGCAGGTTAGAAAGCCGAATTCCTCAGTCTCAGCAAGAGGCGATAAATTGTTTAAACATCGTCAATGCGCTTAGTTCTTGTTCCACATACAGGGTCCCAAACCGTTTTATTCTTCGCAAAGATCATTTTCTCCTACATAGGAAAAGTAATTCAGGAACAACTAGAGACGATTCACACTACTCAAGAAAAAAAGCAAATAGTTTTGTTCCTTTACTCAATATCCACTCTCTATCCAGAAAAAAACGGCTAGTTCTTAGGCTTCTGTTTTTCACCGCGGTCAGTTTGCTTCGGGTCACGCGGTGACAAGGTCGGAAAACTTCCGGAAGAAACTCGCAGAAAGCCGTACAGCCTCGACACAATCCGAAAGAATCGCAGAACTCAATGTTCTTGACAGAACCTGGGAATTTACCAGAGCTTGTTTGAGTCATTTAGTTTTCTCATCGACAATCACTTCCTTTCCACATACATCCACTTTCAATCAACAGAACTGTTTCTTTTTTTAAGATAAGTATCCCTTTTAGTATACAATAAATATATACATGTATAATCACTTAAGAGGAAACAAAAGCGTACATCGGTTGGAATCCTTTCTTGAGCCCACGATGCTCTCAACAGAAGTTGCCAAGCAACAAGGCATATCGCTATGACGTCAAGCTGGAGGATAAGAATCGGGCGCTCTTCGGGATATTGACGAGGATTTACCGAATATGACGCTCGTTCCCTCGGTTGCTTTACTTACAACTCTCAACGGATGTTGTGTTTTGTGTTATCTTCGTTTGTCTTTCATGTGTTTTTTGCTCGCTTCTCTTCTCCTTTTGTTGATGGGATTTCGTGGGTCAAATATTTCAAACGTGTCCTCGTCTTCAATGAACGCATCTCTGGCTCGTTTGTCCTGTCTTTCACACAACAGCGTATGAAACATCCTGGAATAACAGATAGAAAGTTAGTTTAGTAAAACCATTCCACTCTCACGCACAAAACGTGAATTATTAAACGTGGTTGAGTTTACTTTTGGTTATGAATCCGGATCATTGTAATCATTCACATGAGCAGAACTTTTCAATAATGCTTCACAGTACGTGAATTGCGTTGTGCAAGGTGCTTCTAGCTTTCCTGTTGCAGAAAGTAGACGTTCTTTCTACTTTTTGTAACACGAAAATTTATTGCGCGCGGACGTGGTAATACGGGCAACGAACAATCGCAACTTGCAATGCAACATTGTTGCGCGACAAGTTACAAAGAAAATGTTGCCCGTACAATTAAAACTTGGCCTTTATGGTCGGCTGATCAGGTGCAGGAGTGATTCTTACCATCCTGTGTCATCTTCTTCTTCGTTTGTGTTCTCGTTTTCCTTGTCTTCATTTTCGTCTTCTTCTTCTTCCTCTGACTGCTGTAGTTTGGCTTGAAAAGAGGCCAGCAACGCTAAGTTCTACATGGAAAACAAACAAGACAATCAAGAGAAAAAAAGCGCTTTTCAATGGCTGATAGACACACGGGCAATACAACAAAGTTTAAAACTTCGTCGACTGTTTTAAAACTTTGAGCACAATTTGAAATTTTGAAAAGGCAGTGAAGAGTCTCCGAAAGGACACGAGTTCCATGGCAAACAAGCGAGAGAATTTGAAGTCTTATCGATTCTTCCCGGGAAATCCTATAAAATATATACAGATTCATAGTTTTTTCAGAGAGCTGGTGACTGAGAAGGCTTGAAAATAAAAGTGAGCAAACAACCTTTGTCGAATATCCACCGATTTTCAGGAATTTCACCAAATTTCAACTCTTTGAGGGTGTTTGAGTTCACTACGGCGTGTACAACTTGCGGCTGGTCAAATAAACAGGCCTTTAAATCAAATCAAATCAACTTTGCTAAACGAGGGTGACACGAAACAGTCTGTTACGACTCACAAACCTGTGACCTTCAGATTCCACATCGAATTGAAATTTGGAAATGTAGGAGAGAGGAAAACCGGAACACCCAGAGAAAAACCTCTCGGAGCAAGGACGAGAATCAACAACAAACTCAACCCGCATATGACGTTGAGTCCGGGAACCGAACCCAGGCCACATTAGTGGGAGGTGAGTGCTCTCACCACTGCGCAATCTTTGCTCCCCGCAAAAATCTAGTAGATTGAAACTCTTGGATAGCGCACGGAGGTAGAAGCAAGCACGTGATAGGTGTACATTAGCCTGCGTAGCAAGCGCTAGAAATGGGAAGAGAAAAGGGAAATAGGGAACGCGCTCAAACAAAAGGGATCTTAAGCAGCGACGACGAGAACTGCAACGAACAATAGTTTTAATTAGCAAAACACTGGCTCTGCACGTGCAGCACGTGCGTTATAAACTTTAGTACAATTCTTTGTCTTCCTCTGCCAAACAACAGGGACCTTGCGAAAACACGACGGCGACGGCAACGACAAGGCCACAAAACAAAAGGCAAAAACAATCGCTCTGCATGTGCGTTTTAGGTTTTGGTAAATTTCTCTGCCGTCCTCTGAAAGTTTAAGGGAGCTTAAGCAACGACGACAGCGACGGCAACGACAACGTTGCAAAACAATAGGTTTAATGAGCAAAAACAATCGCTCTGCCCGTGCATTTTACATTTTGGTATATTTCTTTGCCGTCCTCTGCAAAACAACAACGTGAAATGATCAAGTTTAGAAAGAGAAAGACAAATTCTTCGCGTGTGTTTACGTCCTCCACAAAACGTCCCATCGGGAAATTTCACGTCCTAGTCGTGCAGTGACGGCAAAGAAATGTATCAAAAGTGTAATGCACGTGCAGAGTTGTTGTTTTTGGGAAACCTGTTGCTCTTTTGGCGTTCTCGTTGCCGTTGCCGTCGTCGCTGCTAAAGCTCCCTAATGTCTCTGCTGAAGGTCCTTTTAAGCGAGTGTATGAGCCCTTGTAAAGCTTTGTAAGTTCTCGTTAATTATCACCCCATTTAACTCATTGGGGAGCTTAAGCAACGACGACGGCAACGTCAACGAAAATGTTACCTGAAAATATATCTTTATTTCATTTGTGCTACTTCGCGATTAGTTCAACTTGGTAAGAACGCGTTCAAGTTAAGCCCAATCACCAAAGGAAATTTAAGTTTTGTGAAGGAGCAAAGTGTTGTGAAGAAAGCTGGCTACTTACAGCAGTTAAGAAAGAGAATGAAATATTCACCGTCGTGCGTTCACGTTCTCCTCAAAACCTTAAATGTGGTCATTTCATGATGGACTTCTGGTGCATGAAAGTAACTGGAGGGAATGCGTTGCATGATAACACAAAATGACGTGTTTCAAAAGACAGACTTGTTACCTGTTCATCTCGTCCTTCGCCTTTTCTTTTCTGTGCCGCTTTCTTCTTTTCAAGGTAGGACACTTGTTCGGCATGAAACGCTGCCAACACGTCTGATTCTTTTGACTCTGATCAAAAATAAATAAATAAATAAATAAAATAATAATAATAATAATAATAATAATAATAATAATAATAATAATAATAATAATAATAATAATAATAATAAACGTCAACGTAATTTGTTTACCGACGGAGAGAGCTCTCGGCTGAGACACTCGATTTCAAAGGGGCCGTGTCACCTATTTTTAGCGTCACTATGAATAGCCAAAAAACTTACTTGTTTCAATGGAATCGTTAAAATAATGGTTCAGTTTTGTTATGAACAAACCTACAAGTGCACAGAAACTAGTGTTCGTTATGTTTGGCTGCGGATGGCTAGGACGGCAGTGGATAACAACTTGGGAAAAAAAAGGCCAAATTTTTTCAAGTTCTTCTTGTGTATTTTAGAGAAGTCGCTACAAACTGTTTGTTCTTCCTAGGAGAAATACCTTAATACTTTCTTCTCAGAGTTGTAAGAGTAATTTCATGTTACAAAAATTGCAGGTTCTTTGTCAAATATCCGAGCGTTTTTGACAAAAATAAAGCAAAATCGCCGTGGCAGTTCCCCTTTGAGGTGTCTGTTCTTTCCGGATCGAATTGGAATTTGGAAGTGTTGGTTTTAGTGGAGGGAGGAAAACCTGAGAAAACGGAGAAAAGCCCTTGAAGCAGGGTCGAGCACCAACAACAAACTCAACCCACATATGACGCCGAGTCCGGGAATCGAACCCGGGCCACATTCGTGGAAGGCGAGTGCTTTCAGCACTGCACCATCCCTGTTCCACCATCAGAATGAAACAAACGATCGGTTTAAAGGTAACAAGTGATTGAAAAGCAGAGGAAAGACTGAAATGAAATTCGTCGTCGTGTGTTTTCGTCCTCCACAATTCAAAACGTCCCATCAGGAAATTTCACGTTCTAGTTGTGTAGTGATGGTAAAGAAATGTACCAAGAAGTGTAATGCACGTGCAGAGTTGTTGTTTGGGTTATTAAGCCTATTGTTTGTCCGACGTTCTCGATGCCGTCGGACGGGAACACCCCATTTCTCGTGCACTAAATTTTGGCGTTCGTGCTTTCAGTATTTCGCTGTTACATATATATCATGGGAGGCTGGAGATGGTTTTTTACAGTTTAAAAGATCGATCTAATTTAATACTGATTTCATTGGCTAAATGAGGGGAAAACGTTCGACCTATCACTGTCAGTTTCATGGGGTCGGAACAAAAACAGAATATTCATGCATGCTTTACAATAGTTCAGCGAAAAAAAAAATAATTAAAAAACAACAAAAAACAAAAAGTTAATAAAACAAAACAAATTTTCCAGACAGACACTCAGAAAAGAAAAAAATAATCAGTGCACCGGGAATCGAACCCCGGCCTCCCGCGTGGCAGGCGAGAATTCTACCACTGAACCACCAGTGCCATATAGGCTTGCCCTGGTTAATGTATCGTAATTATAACTGGATCGTGTCAGTTAAACGCTCTCCTCTCGAGGTTCGAAGGAAAGTTCTACAATGAAATTTTGATTAAGCGCAATTTAGAGATTCTGTGTGAACTTTCAAATTTCGGATTTTGACGGAAAGGCTGATGATTGCGCCACAGGAACCTTTCCTTAGAAAGTCTCAGGTTTTCAACCAAACAGAAACGAAACTCGAAAAAAAAGGCATTGTTTGAGTTAGTCGTAAGAACCCAAGGAAATAAAGGGTAAACAAAAAGGGCTGATCAAATAAACAATTGAAAGGAAAGAAAATGTATTTAAAAGCTGATACAGAATTAGCAGAGTTGTCTCAAGTGGGATGGCAGGAGATGCAATGCCGCGAAAAATTTATGTTTCCAAAAACAACTCGCCAATAAAAGAATATTCCTATTTTGTCATTTAGGCCATCTTTCAATCCTTGTCTAATGTGACGTCATAGCCTCGTTTCCGTTTCAGAAACAAAGATGGCTGCTCGCGAGACAAAAATGCCAATTTTCTGTCCCAGATTTATCGAGTAAGAAATTGGTAACAGTGCAAATCAATGTTATTCTCTGTTATTACATTACATGAAGTTGCCTTTTTAGAAAAAAATTTTTAGGAACTTGTTTCCCTTTAAGAGAAAATAGTACTCAGAGACTTCAAAACGTGATAGTTGATTGAATTAACGAGGTGGTCCAATTAACGGCGTTTCAAAATAAGTAAAAAGCTGAATTTCTTTATGAGCCACAAAAAATTAGTCGTCAAAATCAGATCTTCGTAATTATACTTGTAGGTCGTAAATCGGGTTCTACTGAAATTATAGTCCGAGGATTGATTCAAACGCGTTTTTTTTAACTTCAAAGCTCACACCTTTTCAGTTTTGGAATCATTTTGGAGTCTAATCATGGTGATTTCTACGGTAAACGCCCATACAGATCTCCCGCTCATATTTTATCAAGTACTTATAGTTACACATTGTCATGTATCTTTTATTATTCTGTACTTGTTATAAATTCAATTTTGTACCTAGCGTGCAGAACAGACGTGATTTTTTTGCGTTTTTCGACCTCCTACCTGAGTGTTTTTCTCCTTCGTTCTCCTTCTTTTTTTTCGTGTCCATCATCTCCCGCTTTAAACGTTTATATTCTGCACGGGCTGCTTCCTGTTTGCTGAAAAGAAAAAATCAAAAGAGCTTTTAACAACAATAGGTTGATACTGTCATTGCCGGATCGGTTACCATGGAGATTAACTGAACTTAGTTTCCATGGGAACTGTCTCACCCAGGTAAATAAATGGCTACTGGTTACATACTGCTGCGGGTACCCCTGTGATGGACTAGCATCCCATCCAGGGGGGAGTAGTAATACTCCTAGTCACTTCATGCTGGGTATCCTGTGATGGACTAGCATCCCATCCAGGGGGAAGTAGTAATACTCCTAGTCACTTCATGCTGGGTATCCTGTGATGGACTAGCATCCCATCCAGGGAGGAGTAGTAATACTCCTAGTCACTTCATGCTGGGTATCCTGTGATGGATTACCATCCCATCCAGGGGGGAGTAGTAATACTTCTAGTCACTTCATGCTGGGTATCCTGTGATGGACTAGCATCCCATCCAGGGGGGAGTAGTAATACTCCTAGTCACTTCATGCTGGGTATCCTGTGATGGATTAGCATCCCATCCAGGGGGGAGTAGTAATACTCCTAGTCACTTCATACTGGGTATCCTGTGATGGATTAGCATCCCATCCAGGGGGGAGTAGTAATACTCCTGGTCACTTCATGCTGGGTATCCTGTGATGGACTAGCATCCCATCCAGGGGGAAGTAGTAATACTCCTAGTCACTTCATGCTGGGTATCCTGTGATGGACTAGCATCCCATCCAGGGGGAAGTAGTAATACTCCTAGTCACTTCATGCTGGGCACCTGTGATGGACTAGCATCCCATCCAGGGGGGAGTAGTAATACTCCTAGTCACTTCATGCTGGGCACCTGTGATGGACTAGCATCCCATCCAGGGGGGAGTAGTAATACTCCTAGTCACTTCATGCTGGGTATCCTGTGATGGACTAGCATCCCATCCAGGGGGGAGTAGTAATACTCCTAGTCACTTCATGCTGGGCACCTGTGATGGACTAGCATCCCATCCAGGGGGGAGTAGTAATACTCCTAGTCACTTCATGCTGGGCACCTGTGATGGACTAGCATCCCATCCAGGGGGGAGTAGTAATACTCCTAGTCACTTCATGCTGGGTATCCTGTGATGGACTAGCATCCCATCCAGGGGGAAGTAGTAATACTCCTAGTCACTTCATGCTGGGTATCCTGTGATGGACTAGCATCCCATCCAGGGGGAAGTAGTAATACTCCTAGTCACTTCATGCTGGGCACCTGTGATGGACTAGCATCCCATCCAGGGGGGAGTAGTAATACTCCTAGTCACTTCATGCTGGGCACCTGTGATGGACTAGCATCCCATCCAGGGGGGAGTAGTAATACTCCTAGTCACTTCATGCTGGGTATCCTGTGATGGACTAGCATCCCATCCAGGGGGAAGTAGTAATACTCCTAGTCACTTCATGCTGGGTATCCTGTGATGGACTAGCATCCCATCGAGGGGGAAGTAGTAATACTCCTAGTCACTTCATGCTGGGCACCTGTGATGGACTAGCATCCCATCCAGGGGGGAGTAGTAATACTCCTAGTCACTTCATGCTGGGCACCTGTGATGGACTAGCATCCCATCCAGGGGGGAGTAGTAATACTCCTAGTCACTTCATGCTGGGTATCCTGTGATGGACTAGCATCCCATCCAGGGGGAAGTAGTAATACTCCTAGTCACTTCATGCTGGGTATCCTGTGATGGACTAGCATCCCATCCAGGGGGAAGTAGTAATACTCCTAGTCACTTCATGCTGGGCACCTGTGATGGACTAGCATCCCATCCAGGGGGGAGTAGTAATACTCCTAGTCACTTCATGCTGGGTATCCTGTGATGGACTAGCATCCCATCCAGGGGGAAGTAGTAATACTCCTAGTCACTTCATGCTGGGCACCTGTGATGGACTAGCATCCCATCCAGGGGGGAGTAGTAATACTCCTAGTCACTTCATGCTGGGCACCTGTGATGGACTAGCATCCCATCCAGGGGGGAGTAGTAATACTCCTAGTCACTTCATGCTGGGTATCCTGTGATGGACTAGCATCCCATCCAGGGGGAAGTAGTAATACTCCTAGTCACTTCATGCTGGGTATCCTGTGATGGACTAGCATCCCATCCAGGGGGAAGTAGTAATACTCCTAGTCACTTCATGCTGGGCACCTGTGATGGACTAGCATCCCATCCAGGGGGGAGTAGTAATACTCCTAGTCACTTCATGCTGGGCACCTGTGATGGACTAGCATCCCATCCAGGGGGGAGTAGTAATACTCCTAGTCACTTCATGCTGGGTATCCTGTGATGGACTAGCATCCCATCCAGGGGGAAGTAGTAATACTCCTAGTCACTTCATGCTGGGCACCTGTGATGGACTAGCATCCCATCCAGGGGGGAGTAGTAATACTCCTAGTCACTTCATGCTGGGTGTCCTGTGATGGACTAGCATCCCATCCAGGGGGAAGTAGTAATACTCCTAGTCACTTCATACTGGGTATCCTGTGATGGACTAGCATCCCATCCAGGGAGAGTAGCGATATTTCTACAATTCTGGCGAAACTTTCGGGAAAATGAAATGGAAAACGAAACAGCCCTAAACTTTTCTGTAACTTTGTAAGTATACTAATCCTACATTTCCTTTTCGCTTTAAAATTGTACTGAAATGTAATTATTTCATGCAATTGTTGTAACTGTACTGCAGTACAATTCAATAGTAGTGTAACAAATGTACTGTAATCCGAGTTGTTCAAAGCCCGATTAAGCTAATCCTGGGTTAACGTGAACTTTGATTAGAGTATATTACTAATCCATAAGGAGTCGTCCAAAAGATTTTTGTCCCTAAGTCTTGCCTTAGACTTTTCTTTACCATTAACTTAAAATGAGCCTATAAAATCATTTTTAATGAGCGAGATGAAAACCTCGGTTAACTTTTAATCGTGGAATAGCGTTAATCGGCTTTCAAACAACCCGGCCCTGGTGTAATAAAATTATTTATTACACCCATTTTGAAATCACTGGTGATCCTTGCAATCTGATTGGCTCTCAACAGTGCGATTTATTCCCAAATTGCACCATTTTTTGCTCTAAATCGCATCCTTTCTTTAGCCCATCAAAATGGAAATGAAGTAACAAAAATAGAATATTAATATTGTCAATGATACTCTGTAATTTCAAAATAGGTGTAATTAAGTGGTAATTGAAGGGCTGGGGGCATAACCGCCTTATGTCGAATGTTGGGCTGTTTTTTTTTTTTGTGTCGTGCAATTTTGGTCTGAAATCATGTTTGTGATTTCAAATCAAACTTGCGTTGCGCGCTCATTCAATTATGATTTCAGACTAAATTGCATTCCACTCAATTCAATTACCATTATATATAAATAAGCAAATGAACAGATAAATAAATAAATGAAAACTCACTGAAAGAAAGTCTTTTAAAAATTCCTTTTTTGGATAAATTATTTTATCATTATTTTTAGTTTGCAATTTAATGTACATTTATTATTGTATACTGTAATTTGCAGGGCCACAGGTTCGTTAGATTTGAGCTATTAAGTGCTACCCTCGTTAAATTAATACTTTACTTACTTACTGACTAATCGTAAGGCCTGGGATTATATTCTGAATGTTTGCGTATTTTTTCTGTTGTACCAACCTTTTTCCAAACTCGTTTTTCGCTGTTTTTTCATCGAGGTCATCATTTTCATCATCTTCTGTTTTTCTTTTCTTTAATTTATTTCTCACTTCATCACGCATGCGCAAGTCAAAATCTTTTCCTCCAGTACTCTATAAGAAAAGTAGAACAATATTTCTTTAAAAAAAAGAAGATTTGAAGACTAATTCTCCCCTTTGCCTTCTTGCTCTAGTATCAATCTCTTTACCCGAACGAACCATATCATGCGTTGATCAATTCGAAACTTCAACATGCCCCCGTAGCAACCTCCCTCCCCACTCCCGGCATTTGAACTTTTGAAAATTAAAGTGCTCAAATTCCTGCCTCACAGAGGCCACAAAGCCGTTCAAATTCCCTAAGGTTAAGTGCTCCAAGGTCCTCGAGGCCAAGAAGCTTCAGCACCCTCTTTCCCCACCCCCCCCCCCCCCACACACACACACACACACACCCAACCCCACCACAGGGCAACCCTGACTCTCCGGACATTTGAACTGTTGAAAATGAGACTGCTCAAATTCGCCCCTCCCGGAGTCAAAAGCCTTTCAAATGCCCTACTTTGAAGTATTCCAAGGCCTCGCCTTAACGACGAATTTTAATTCAGCTTTAATCAATCAAAAACAGACATAAACCGTTACGAGTGGCTGCGAAATCTCGCCTCTGAAAACCTTCTAACCGAAGAAAAATCTGGTTTAAATTCCCCACCCAGATCAAATTCTCCTCTCTTTGGGCACAGTGCATGGTCAAATGCCCGAGGGGGGAGGGGGGTTGAAAAGTTAGAATTGATCGGCACATTAGTTCTTGACTAAGCCTCTCCAATGACTGACCTACAATGCCCTCTCAAATGTATATCCCAAAGAAATAAATAGCCCCAGGCTTTGATACAGACAAATAAAGAAATAATGTAAATTATGCAATGTTACAAACAGTGTTCAATATTTTGGTAATAAATATTTGTACATGCAATTAATTTCAGACATTTTTCTGTTCTTGCATCAATAAAGACATCTGCTACAGTGATCAACATGCCCCTTTTTAAGTTTTCTTTCCTTTTTCAAGGTGTAAGGGGACTACATATTAATCAACCGCTAAAAAAGCCGTATCGTATTGAATGCTTAACTTAACCATTTAACCCCTACGGCAAAACGACATTTTCTCCAGGTCCAAGACTACAAACTCAATGTCCATGTCTGATATACCATTTTAAAGCTACTGATGAGTGTATTTCATAACTGATATAATAATGAATCACAAAAGTTGTGGCTTTGAGATAAATGGCATTAAAAACATGAAAACTTAAAAGCTCAAAAACGTCCCAATATTATCTTTGTGTATATTAGGTACACCCCTAAACTATAGCTTATTTTGCTTCATTAATGTGAGAGCTGTCTTCAGACCCACAACTTCTAGGGGAAAAAAGTTGAACAGTTTTGGGGGCGGTCCACCATATCACATATAGGTAGGGGTTAAGATTTTTTTTGCTTTTCATGAGTAGATCTTCACAAGACCATCTTGGTGTCAAACATTCATATAAATCTGTCAAATATTGACAGAGTTATGGCTTATGTGCCAATTAGCACTCTTAGGGATTAAAGGGTTAACACTCTTGCAAAGGTTCTGAAACTGCAACAAATGCCCTATTGGAGGGGGGGGGGGGGGGGTGGTGCAGTGGTGAGAGCACTTGCCTCCCACCAAAGTGGCCCGGGTTTGACTCCTGGACTGATAGCAACATCACATGTGGATTGAGTTTTCTGGTTGTTGTCATTACTCCAAGATGTTATTTTCCAGACACTTTGATTTTCCCTTCTCCTCAAAAACCAATATTTCTAAGTCGTGATGGGGCCTGGAGTGTCCGAAGGCGACTTATTCATTTTTCAATTTATGCATGGTTCAAGTCCTACTACAAGACCTTCTCTCCCCCTGTACACCCAGAAGTGGGTAATAGGATTATGAAAAGAAAAAATTTAAACTTCTTCGGTGGTAGGGGAGGGGGGGGGGGGGTGGGGAGGTACATAAAGAGGGGGCATGGTGGCAATAGGAACTGATCCATTCAGAATTTATTTACATTGCCATGATTTTACAAGTCTTTTCTAGGTTAAAGTACACATATGTGGCTTACAAAAGAAATGTGAGGGGATTACATCTGGGCCCAGTTGTTCAAAGCCTGATTAAGCTAATCCTGGATTAACGGGAACTTTGATGCCAGTGTAGTTACAAACCAATAGAGATTCTTCAAAAAGATTTTTGTCTCTCAGTTTTGACTTAGACTTTTCTTTACCATTAGCTTAAAATTAGATTTTAAAAACAGTCTTAACGAGCGAGATGAAAACCTCGGTTGACTTTTAATCGTGGATTAGTGTTAATCGGCTTTCAAACAACTGGGCCCAGGGGAGTAAAAATAATGGACAAAACGTCCACTCCCATCACCTCCCTTAAAAATACCTCTTCATCGCTGTCATCATCCGAGTCAACTTGTTTGGATTTCTTCTTTTCCTAAGGACAAGGACAGAACATCTAAAATTTGGATTCACAATAAAAATTCTTGCTAAGGGACCAGTTAAGTCAACTCTCATTGAGCAGTTTCTGTGTCCTTCATTGGAGAGTTCAAGGGGGAGGGTGTTGAAAACCAAACGATTTAAAGGCAAGCTAAATTCGAATTTCTAGATGGGTGGGGTGGTGTCCAATAATGAAAATTGAAATGAAGATAGTGAAAATTCACGCTGTGGTACCCCCTTAGAGTGCTAAAATCTAAAATTTACTTCTCTCAGAGGACTACATTCATGAAACAGAACTCTGCTATCATTCAGGACTTCTTTTCAAAATTTTCAGCGCTCACTCCATCACTTTAACGTGGGAGTCTTTTCCTCGGATAAAGGCTACAAGTGCAATTATCACACCATGAAGTAAAATATTATGTTTAAAGCATGAGCAGCAGTGTTTTATTGGGATTTAAAACCACAAGGTGCAGCCACACATGCTGCAAGTTTTTTGAACAGCTTTAAAAAACATTCCTGGAAGAGCGTGTCAAGAGAGTAATGATGCTTTCGTGAACGTTGGAAATTAGCATACGAGAAAAACACTAAACACCGCATACTAATAAGGAGGTGGTTTATCGGATATAAAACCACTCCATATGATGTTTTAATGACCATTTGATAGGTCAATGGGCTTATGAATCATTAATGAGTTTTTGAAGTTGGTAGAAGTGTTACAAACCCTCTAACCCACCACCACCACTTACTCAGAACACTGCTAAAGGATGGGAGCATTGAATCCCCGGGATGCCCTCACAACAAATATTATTGTGAGCATAATTAATTGTTGCTGGTACAAAATTTTAAATCTAGGTAGACGGAGGCAATGTAGGACTGCAAAAAGAATGTGAATTAATAACAAAATTATTATCAGTACAGCCCCTTTATTTCCTGTCAGGACTCTAATGTTACAGCTAGCAATAACAAAATAATTCAAAGTCAATCAAAATGTGATCAACCTTATCATTCAGTTGTAGTAAACGGACCAAAAATACAAAATTGCCAACAATACAAGTCATATGTAGCTTACAGAAGTACAACTATTAACCTTTTAAACCCTAACAGTGATCAGCATCAAATTTCTCCTTGTAATATCAATGCCTATTCAACCTCTGAGGTCATGAGAATTAAGGATATGATCACCCAAGTGAATTTTCTCGATATTTTAAAAACTTCTGCCCACTACTTTCATAAGAAAAGTATATAGACAGGATATATAGGAGAATTTATTCTTTGATATTACGGATGAAGGGGCTAAGGTATAAAATCAGACTTTAGAAATAATTATTATTAAAAACTGTTACCCTAAAACATCAGTTGTCTCATAACTAAAATTCTAATAATTTAAAATGCTAAAAACTTAATTCATTACATTGTTTGGAGATAAAATTACAATCTTTTTCATCTTTGGCAAGCTAGGATATCTACATTGTTTAAAGTCCATCAAACAGGCATTAAGCTTTTTGCTTCTAAAGACTATTTTTGAAGTCCATCAAACAGACATTAAAATTTTTGCTCCTAAAGAATATATAACTTCAACAGTTAATATGAAACCTTCAACCACTGCCACTTAGTAGCAACACTAAACCGTTTTTCAAATGTGAGAACCATTTATTTTCTATAAAGAAAACTAACCTACAAATGTACTGCTCAGTAGTTTTCCTTTATGTTAAGGACAGTTGAGGATTATGTCTACAGATGTCTCTAAAGGCATTTTAACAGTTTAATGCTACACTTGTTGAACAAACAACTGACTTAAAAGCTTGGATACTCGAACCCGCCAACCTTACAAACTAAAGTAAGAAACAGGGATTACCCCACCCCAACAACTGCACCAGTGAAAGGAAACATTTTGTCCAACACTACTGGTATGCCACGACTGCTC
This sequence comes from Pavona decussata, assembly GCF_977016875.1. NCBI lineage: Eukaryota > Metazoa > Cnidaria > Anthozoa > Scleractinia > Agariciidae > Pavona > Pavona decussata. The sequence continues at coordinate 866,760 of NW_028145656.1, read as the reverse complement.
TAACAACAACAGTAAAAGTAATAAACCTTTTCTTTTTACCATACCATGCAAATTGCAGTTTTGTGTGTTCCTCACAAAACAGAAAATCATCTTGTGTTCCTCACAAAACAGAAAATCATCTTGAATTCACAAATCAACTAATCATATCAAATTTAGTGAAATTACAGAGTTTCCTAAAAACCCCTTGAAAATTTGGAGACATATTACAACAACCCAAAAATCCTTGAGGATTTAATGGAATATTATTACGTTTTCACAGAAAACCAGAATGTTCCAATTTTTTTTTTCATTTGGGAGCACAAAATCACAACAATTCCAATTAAATTGCGATAGCTGACAGGTATGGATGCTGATCGACTGTCTCACTATATTTTGGCTTGAACAAAGACCTTGCTCTAATTGAACTTTCAAAAAATTTACTAAACCTACAAGTTTTTATCCTCACTGAACACAACATTCAGAAGCAAAGTGGTTCCCAGAAGGCAAAACATTGACATGATCCTCAGACCATTGAACCACCTCAGCTAACTCCTCTCTACCATCTCCTTTGTATTTTCTGAGAAAATCTCTAACAAACTCAACGATGCAATGCCCTGGCACTGCATTACTCAAGTTAAACTGAGAATGAGTCTCCAAGGCATCATATAATTTCAATGTCAGTAAAAACATTGGTGTCTGGCAAGGATCGGCTTCTGGACAAAACCCGTGTGAACTTTCGCGCAGGGATGATGCATACTTTATAGCCTCATCTGAAAAACTAGGAATAACACTGGTTTGCAATGAATCGCGTATTTTTTCAATTTTTGTCCTCTCTTCCAAAGTTAAAATCTCTTTAAAGTGCTTTTGTGTTGCGATACCGACAACCTTTAATTGACCTTTGACCCAACAAAGAACTGGGCCACCAGAATTACCAGGATTGAGTGAACAATTTAAAACAGCCATTGTATGACCTGATGAACACAAATGATTGAAAGTTTCCTCAGAACCAGAAACATAACCATTTACAAAAACAGCGCTGTTGCCTTTGTGACTCATGGGGTAACCAAATGAAAAAATTTGCATCCCTGGCAACAAGGAGTGGTTTGACAATTGCAATGGGCAAATTCCATTTTCTCTTAAGTTAAGGCCTCTGCAGTAAAGCAAGGCCAAATCTTTACGTGCATCATGGTGGATGATCTCACAAGGGAGCTTTCCAATGGCTATATTAGAAATAAAAATCTCCTTTCTGTTGTCATTCTGGTTAGTTATGTCATTCACCACATTAACCTTCTGCTCTGCCTCACTGTGTGAGTGTCCCTGCAACTCAGACTTGTCTCCCACAGTTTTATCATTAAATGCATCTTCAATGACGTGCTTGTTAGTTATTATGAAGCAATCATGAATGATGAAACCAGAACCATGCTCAATTTCAATCTTCTTAGTAGCTTCAGCATACTCTTCTTCAATTTCAGCCCTCTCTTTATCTGCCATTTCATTCCTGCATTTAGACTCAGGATCTTCATCAGCACGGTACCTTTCACGATACTTTTTTCCATCAAAGTAATCAATTGCATTTTTAATTTCCAAAATGTTGTATGTCTGCTGGGTCTTTGGGATCCCATCTTTCTTCTCTTTGGTAGGGAATATGTCTGTGTCGTAAGGATGAGTGCCTGCAAAGCACTCTCTCACACAGCGTTCTGCCTCATTCCGTGAATACTTATGCAATCGCTTTTTGGCTTTCTGATATTCCTTTGAAATTGCATCCCTTTCTGCTAGAACTGCCTTTTCTGATTCAGTAAGTTCAGGCATCCCTGGAGAATCATTTTTGAGGGCCTTCACTATGTTTTCTCTCCCTCTTTGGTCAGCACACAAAAGCAGTTTGTAAATATCGAAAATGTCATACATTATGTTGCTGTTTGGGTCTCTATCTACATCTCCTCTACAAGGAAAGACTGTTCTGTGGCGGGCTGCTGTCCCTTCAAGAAAGCAATTTTGCACCCTCTGCTCTGCTTCACTCTTGGAATACCTGTGTAATCCTTGTTTAACTTCCTGGTATTCCTTTACTACTCTACATCTATGTGCATCAACTGACTCATTCAGTCCATCACACCCGGGTCCTTCACCTTCTGAATATTTCTGAAGAAGCTTCCTTTCATCCAAAGATTGAATTGCTTTGTCAATATCAAAGATGTTATAAATGGGACAGATCACACTATTGTTATCTTTTTTAATGGGAAGTACATCTACACCTGGAGGAAAGCGACGATAGCAATCTTTGACTCGTTTCTCTGCTTCACCTCGAGAATATTCTCTCAACTTTTTGGCATTAGGGCAAAATTTGGCTTCATTCAACTCTTTTTCAACACCATCCCTCGATGGATTGGATTGTTTCCACCATCCATCATTATGGTGATCATAACCTTGGAAATACAGTTGTCCAAAAACACTTGCTTCATCCCAATGAACAACAGCATCATGAATTTCGATAATGCTGTAAGGCTCATTTGGGGTATGTTCAGGCTCAAGTTCAAGCAAACCTGCATCCCCGGCAAAGCTTCCAGCAAAGCAATCCCTCACCCGGCGCTGCGCAACAAGCCAGGAATATTGGCATTGTTTATCTGGGTTATCAGCAGCTTCCTTGTATTCTCTTTGAACATCAGCCCTCCTCTTGTCAATCAACTCTTCCATTTCACCATACCTGGGTCCAGGATTTGGGTATCTTTCAACAAACACCATTTTGTCAAAGCTAACAAGTCCATTGCGGATATCAATGATGTCATAACGTTTCTCTGTATTTGGTTTCCCATATTCATCGAACTCAGTGGGAAGCATGCTGTAACACATATCTTCATATGGTAACCATCCACCAATTGAAACGTTGGTACCAGGCAACCGACCCCCATAACATCTACGTAATCGATCTAAAGCTCTCTTCCAACCATATTTCTGTAAGTTCTCTGGTCTTCCGTAGATCTTGACCTTTACACAACCTTCTAGAACCTTTCTTCCTTCATCGCCTAACACATCGCTGCAACAATACATGCCTTTGTGGTCCCTTAGTTTTTTTTAAGATGTTTGCCAAGGATGGTCGAGGAAGCAGCTCGTATCAGTCGGGCATATCAGAGACGCTTTGCCACGGATTTTAAAAACAACCTTTTACGACAAGGTGGCAAAGAACGTCGCCAGTCACTACGACATGCGTTGTTTTCCAGTAGTTTGTTTAACTCTTTCCACTGTACGAGGGACCCATAAAATTCTTACGGATGATTATCTAATTTAATACCGCAATAAAAAAGGCTAAATTCTAAACACCTTAGAAACAGTGGTGCAATAGCCAGGTAACCAGGCCTATCGATAGACTTATCCAGAAAACTGGATTGGACTTCCGCAGTATGACTTCTGGTTATCGAGGCAGCTTTCCATTTAGCCTAAAATCTCGGTTTATATTACCAGAATCTGTCGGTTTCAAGGCGGCTTCTTCTTCTTCTTCTTTTTTTTTTCGTTCAAGCGAACTCTTCTCCATCAGAATTAGATGACATTGGTCAACGTTTAGCTACATTTCTGCACGTTCTTCCTCCGGCAGGTCTTGCTTCATCCTCGGACAGCTAGTCGGGAGGAAGGGACTTTCAAGGGAGAAAGTTTTCTTGTAATAAACTTTCGCCCAAAAGCTGTCGCCCGCCAAAGTCCCTTCCACCCAACTAGCTGTCCCTGGATCTGCAAGGATGGTCTTGCCTGACGGCCCCATTCTAAAATGAAGCATTTTCGATGTGACTGTTGCTGTCGTAACAAAATATCCGTCCAATGATACCCAAGGATTGGAATAACATGGGACTGATTGTTTCCCATCCAATGCCAATACTGGCCAAATATTGTGAAACTCATATCGGAAATGATTTTGGCTTTTATTATGCATTGTTAAAGTTCATCACCATGAAGGAAGCAAAACTTCGCAATTGTCTGCGCTGTGAGTTATACGCTCACTTACTACAACTCACTCTATGAGAATTTAACTTAAACTTTTACTTGGTAAAAGGGTATTTAGGTTGTAAATTCATATGACAACATATGACGTCATCACTTCCCGCTGCAAACCCCAAAGAAAACATCTTTGGGTGTACCATCTATCCTCCTAGCCTCATTGTCAAAGCTTTTATACTTGCTAAGTTATGGAGGGGGTGGAATCTGCCCTCCCAACCCACCCCCCTCAGAAGACAAAAAAAGCCCAGTCTAGATAGGCTTCAATTACACTGAGAATTGAATCCCAGGGGCATCATGCAGTTTCATATCATATAGGTGGCTTGCAACCAACCCCTGGAGATGCAAAAGACAATGGCATGATGGCCATGTTGGATGACAAAATAAAAGGTTCTGTCACCCAGCATGGCTGCCACACCTTTGTCTTTTTGCATCTCCAGGGATTGGTTGTAAGCCACCTACACTGCATCTACAATGACATGCTTAGCAGTAATTATTAATAGGTCATGAATTATGAACCCAGAACCATGACCAATTTTAACTTTCTTTTTGGTTTGCTTTTATACTCATCTTGAATTTCTGCTTAATCATGATTGCCTACACCTGGATGCTTATCAAGTAGCTTTGTTTTTATTAAAAAAAAAATAAAAAAATCAACTGCATTTTTTGTCAAAAATGTCACAGTTTTGTTGGATCTTTTCTGCTCTTTGTTTCTGCACCTGTTGATTTTTTGTGCAAGAATCGTGATTGCTTCCATCTGGATACCATATATCGAATAGTAATATATCTATCTTTTCTTATGAATTAACAGTCAAAGATTTGGATGCAGGGGATCATAAAATTATTTAGAATTTTGCGGCATTTGCTAACAACTGTCACTCTTTCATAAATAAATTTATTCAACAATCACTCTTACTCTAAGCTAGTTACAAATATATTTGATCCAAAGCATGGTATGTCTAAAAAATAAAAACTGCATTTCTAATTATTTGAAACCTCTAAAAGTATTTTATGAATACATTTAAATACAATGGGAAAATGCATTTCTAATGTCATTGTCTGGTGTAAAATTATTATTCAAGCTTCTAATAATATTTAACCTCCTTCAAAATGGCACATTTATATTGTTTAAGGTCTATCAATTAGGCATTAATCTAAGACATTATTTTATCCCCAAAATATTGTTATCACTAGTAAACAAATTCACAGCTATTAAACATTTCCAAAAAGGAAAATAAAGCATTTACTATCGTACCACAGGAAACACAAAAAAGAGCTGCTCAGTATAAGCTTTCATTTGAACCACCTTGTACAACATAATAAACAGCACCACAGGAAAGTACTGCTCAGCAGCTTTCATTTGAATGGTCACACTTTAGGATTTCACCCACAGACTCAAAAGTTAGAACCACTTTGTACAGCACAATAAATAGTACCACAGGAAAGAACTGCTCAGTAGCTTTCATTTGAATGGTCACACTTTAGAATTTTATTAATACTCTGGAAAAAGTTAGAACCACCTTGTACAGCAAAACAAACAGCACCACAGGAAAGTACTGCTCAGTGCTTTCATTTGGATCTATATGCAAAATGCTTGCCTCCTAGGTTTCTGAAATAATTAATATTATAACCATATTTACATCACTAAATATTTTGGATCAAGTTACTATAAAACACTACATGTACACTTATTCAAACATAGCAGTGATCATACAGTTGGGCTACCAACTGACAAATTGTGCAGTTTCAGAAAATATCCATACTCCCCCATGGAAGGTTTTTGTTTTGCACCTCTCTTCCCCCAGGAAATTCCAGTTAAACTTCATACTTTGCTTCTAAAGTTTTGGCTTTTAAGAGCAAAGAGCATGTAAGTCCAACATTTTTCTCTTTACTGAACACAACAGTGGTGACCTGAAGGCAAAACACTACTGTTATCCTTACACCACTCAACTACTTCACCCAACTCTTCTTTATCCTCTCCCTTGTATTTGCTGATAGAATCCTTGAAGAAATCAATCACACAATGCCCTGGTACTGCATTACTCAAATTAAACTGAGAATGAGTTTCCAAGGCATCATACAGTTTTAATGTCAGTAAATTCATTTTTGTCTCATTACTTTCCAGTTGTTGATACTTCTCTAAATACTCAGACATGGCAATAGAGCTGGTTTGCAATTCTTTCCGAATTTGTTCAATTTCCCCTCTCTCTTCAAGTGTTAGAATCTCTTTAAAGTGCTTTTGTCTTGCAACACCAACAACCTTCAATTGACCAATGACCCAACAGAGTATAGGGCCCCCAGAGTTGCCAGAGTTTAGTGAACAATTAAGCACTATTATTGTGTCACCTGAATATGTTTTCTTGGAACCAGAAACATAACCACTTACAAACAGAGCTGTTTCTTCCGTGTGACTCATGGGAAAACCAAAAGCAAAAATTTGCATTCCTGGTAACAAGGGCTGGTTAGAAAACTGCAATGGAGAAATTCCATTTTGCTTTAGATTGAGCTCTTGGCAATAAAGCAAGGCCAAATCTTTACCAGCATCATAGCAAGCAACCTCACAAGGAAGCTCTCCAATGGCTGCATTTGAAATACCAATCCTCTTGGTATTATCGCACACTACATCTTCAACAACATGCTTATTGGTAATAATGAAATGATCATGAATGATGAACCCAGAACCATGATCAACTTCCACTTTCTTTGTGGCTTCTTCATACTCTTTTTTAATTTTAGCTCTCTTTTCATCCACCCGTGAATTCTGTTCTTTTGAGTCAGGTTGTTTCTCATCACAGTACTTTTCACGAAGAACCTTATGATCAAAATAATCAACTGCCTTTTTAATGTCAAAAATGTCATAAGTTTGTTCGGTCTTTGGAATCCCATTTTCCTCTTCTCTGGTAGGGAAAATATCTGTATCCTCTAGAAATGAACGAGCAAAGCAATCTCTCACTCGACGGATAGCCTCACTCCATGAACATCCACCCAATCTTTTTTTGCTTTGCTGATACTCTTTTTCTAAAGCATCCCTTTTTGCTATGCCTAACTCTAACATTTCTGGGGAAACGTAAACAAATTGATGTTTAAAGCGACACATTTTTTCAAAATGAAGATACATTTTGTGAATATCAAAAATGTCATATGTTTGTTTGAGCTCTTGAACCCTTTGAACCCTTAATTCAACATTCTTCAAAGAAAATATTGGTTCTTCATCCAACCTGTTAAAACAACAATCTCTCACCCTCTGCTCTGCCTCATCTGGGGAATACCTACGAAATTTCAATTTTGCTTCCTCGTATTCTTTTTTTACACCAGCAATGTTTTCTTCAGTTAACTTCTTCAGTTCACCAAGCCCAGGTCCTTCATCTTCTGGGTATTTTTGAAGACGCTTTTTCTCGTCATAATATTGAATTGCTTCTTGAATATCAAAAATTGTGAAAGTTGGAGTGTTTATTGGAAGCCTACTGCCATCTTTTTTAATGGGCAATATATCTACTCCTTGTGGAAGGGAAAAGAAATAACAATCACGCACACGCCGTTCTGCTTCATCTTTGGTATATTCTCTCAGATCGTTACAAGGACTGGAAAGGGCTTGCTCATATTCCTTTTCAATGGCACCCCTCCGTTTATCCATCTCTTTTCCTTCTCTTTCGGAAGGACCTCGACACCATATCCCTGGGTAACTTGGAACATTACTCGGTTCATTGTAGCGAACAACAGCATCATAAATGTCAATAACGCTGTAAGGTTCATATACTTTTTCCCCATATCTCTCAGATCGAAGAAGGTCTTGATCACCAGCAAAGTTTCCAGCAAAGCAGTCTCGCACTCGCCGCTGTGCTACAAACCAGGAATATTGGCGTCGTGCATCTGGGTCAGCAGTAGCTTCTTCGCACTCTCTGTTGACGTCAATTCTTCGCTTGTCTATCAATTCCTTCATTTCTTTATACCTGGGTCCCGGTTTTGGGTATTTCTCAACATAAGCCATTTTGTCAAACCTTTCAAGAGCATCATGGATTTCAATAATGTCATAAGTTGTTTCTTCACCTAATTTAGTGGGAAGCAAGAGCTCATCCCTGCTTAACCACGGGTCTTTGGGAGGCCCTCCAGCATGGCAATCCCGCAATCGATTCAAAGCAACATTTCTTTCATATCTGCGTGTGCTTTCTGCCCCATAGATCTTGACCTTCACGCAAGCATCCAGAGCCTTTCTTCCCTCTTCACCTAAAACATCGCCGTTAGTATGCATGCCTTCAATTCCAAGTTTGTTGATGACTCGTAACGGAAGCCCAAAGATCAGCAGAAGTACCACCAAGTATAGCGTAAGCTGTGTTCTTCCTAAATCCTGGAGAAAAGAAGAAAAACTAAAAATACATTTCTTCGCTGCAAGCTTTATCTTCCTTGTTCGATGGTGCAATAGCTAGGTAACCAGGCAAGAGGAAAACGGAAGTAAGAATGACACTTCCGGTTTTTCCAAAGAGGCTCAAAAAATAATGTACTTCAAATGACATTTTTTAATTTTTTTTTTCTATAAAGAAATAATCACTGATGGGAAAAAACTGGTGTAAGCTTGAGGGATGATGAAATTTATTGTGTGCTTTCGAAATCTAGGACGGTGCCTGCCCGAAGCTTCATTATCTCTGAAAAATGCATGGTTACCCCAAATTTTCTTTTTGGATAACAAGAGCACTTGGTAAGTTCTTTTTTCTTCGCATCGTTTTAAGACGCACAAAGATATCCCTGTATTAGTAGGCACCACCCATAGAAAATCCGAGTATCTCGAAATGTGCAGAACGTATTCACAGTAACAAAAGTAGGCACCGCCCCCCAGGGGAGCACAGGCAACCTAATTCCCACCTAATTAATCTGCGTAACAGGCATACTTCCTCGCTTTTTGTTGATGTTCTATATTTAATGTTTGTTTCGCTGCTCCCAAGAGTAAAACATCACTGAAACATTCATGTCATAGACAGTTTGGTTTTTTACTGATATCTTAAGGTGGAGTTTGTTGGCTAACACTGCGTTGCAAAGGCCAAACTGAAAGTCATTCATCTTTTTTTTTTTGTATATCCCAAAGAAATAAATAGCCCCAGGCTTTGATACAGAGAAATAAAGAAACAATGTACATAATTTATGCAATATTACAAACAGTGTTCAATATTTTGGTAATAAATATTTGTACATGCAACTGACTTTCGGATTTTTTTCTGTTCTTGCATTAATAAAGACATTTGCTATAGTGATCAACATGCCCTTTTTAAGTTTTCTTTCCTTTTTAACACGTAAGGGGACTGCATATTAAGCAGCCGCCAAAAAAGCTGTATCATATTGAATGCTTACATTAACACTCTCGCAAAAGTTCTGAATCTGTAACAAACGCCCTTTTTTTTGGGGGGGGGGGGTGGAGTTGCAGTGGTGAGAGCACTTGCCCCCCCCCCCCCCCCCTGCCCCCTTCAAATTGGCCTGGGTTTGAATCCTGGACTGATAGCAACATCACATGCGGATTGAGGTCTCTGGTTACTATCCTTACTCCAAGATGTTATTTTCCAGGCACTTTGATTTTCCCTTTTCCTCAAAAACCAATATTTCTAAGTTGTAATGGGGCCTGGAGTGTCTGAAGGTGACTTATTCATTTTTCAATTTATGCATGGTTCTACTCCTACTACCCCCCCCCCCCCCTCCCCGTCAATCTCCAGGAAGTCAGCTTGTGCAGCTTGGGGATGGGGAATGTTTTCCAGATGTCTTGTCTTGTGGTATTTAAGGGCAGGGACAACTAGACATGCAAAGACTTATGGGATAAAAAGCAAAGCCATTTTATGCCACCCAGAGCTTTCAAAGTATTCTAGGTTTTCCAACTTGGCAACAATTTTTGAACATGATCCTTCCAGGTTAGATGTCTTGTGGGATACTGGTTACTGATCAGCAAGGATAAATTAAAATGTCTTGATTTTTAAATCAATTTTTCCAACCAGTACCATAGGAAATGTATGGGAAAAAGTTGAAAGAATATGCCATTCAGATGTTTGCTGCATACATGTGAAATTCTGCAGAAGGCACCTGTAAGCCATCCCCATCAGACAACAAAAAAAGCCCAGTTTAGATAGGCTTCAATTACGCTGAGAATGGAATCCCAGGGGCATCATGCAGTTTCATATCATATAGGTGGTTTGCAATCAACCCCTGTATTTTTTGGCAAAAATGTCACAGTTTTGTTGGATCTTTTCTGCTTTGTTCCTGAACCTATTGATTTCTTGTGCAAGAATCATGATTGCTTCCATCTGGATACTATATATCAAATACCAATATGTCTATCTTTCTTATGAACTAACGGTCAAAGATTTGGATGCAGGGGATCATAAAATTATTAGAATTTTGTGGCATTTGCTAACAACTGTCACTCTTTCATAAATAAATTTATTCAACAGCGACACTCTTACTCTAAGCTAGTTACAAATTTATTTGATCCAAAGCATGGCATGTCTAAAAAGATAAAAACTGCATTTCTAATTATTTGAAACCTCTAAAAGTATTTTATGATTACATTTATATACAATAAGAAAATGCATTTCCAATGTCATTGTCTGGTGTTAAATTATTGTTCAAGCTTCTAATAATATTGACACATTTGTCTGTCAATATTTAGGCATTAATCTAAGACATTATTTTATCCCTCAAATATTGTTATCACTAGTAAACAAATTCACAGCAATTAAATATTTCCAAAAAGGAAAATAAAGTGTTTACTACCGTAACACAGGAAACACAAAAAAGAGCTCCTCGGTATAAGCTTTCATTTGAACCACTTTGTACAGCCTAATAGCCTAACACCACAGGAAAGTACTGCTCAGTAGCTTTCATTTGAATGGTCACACTTTAGGATTTCATCCACAGACTCAAAAGTTAGAACCACCTTGTACAGCATAATAAACAGCACCACATGAAAGTACTGCTCAGTAGCTTTCATTTCAATGGTCACCCTTCAGGATTTTATCCAAAGACTCAAAAGTAAGAACCACCTTGTACAGCAAAACAAACAGCACCACAGGAAAGAACTGTTCAGTGCTTTCATTTTGATCTATATGCAAAATGTTTGTCTCCCAGGGTTCTGAAATTATAACCATATTTACATCACTAAATATTTTGGATCAAGTTAATATAAAATACTACATGTACACTTGTTTAAACATACCAGTGATCACACAGTTGGGCTACAAACTGACAAATAAATTGTGCAGTTTCAGAAAATATCCATACTCCCCCCCCCCCCCCATGGAAGGTTTTTGTTTTGCACCTCCCTCCCTCCAGGAAATTCCAGTTAAACTGTACTTTGCTTCTAAAATGTTGCCTTTTAAGACACCCCTTCCTCTCCTTGGAATTTCTGAAATGATTATCTATGGGGTGGGTATGGGTTTTTTCTGGAACTGTGAAAAATGCACTGAGCAAAGAGCATGTAAGTCCAACATTTTTCTCTTTACTGAACACAACATTTAGAAGCAGAGTGATGACCTGCAGGCAAAACACTACTGTGATTCTTAGACCACTCAACTAATTCAGCCAACTCTTCTTTGCCCTCTCCCTTGTATTCACTGATAGAATCCTTGATGAAATCAATCACATAATGCCCTGGCACTGCATTACTCAAGTTAAACTGAGAATGAGTTTCCAAGGCATCATACAGTTTTAATGTCAGTAAATTCATTTTTGTCTGATAACTTTCCACTTGTTGATACCACTCTAAATACTCAGACGTGGCAATAGAGCTGGTTTGCAACACTTTCCGAATTTCTTCAATTTCTCCTATCTCTTCAAGTGTTAGAATCTCTTTAAAGTGCTTCTGTCTTGCTAGCCTGAGTATCAGGCTTTTCCGGGGGGGGGGGGGGGGTGGGGGTGGGGAGAGGGGGAAGAGAGGAAGGGGAAAAGGGAAGAAAAGCCTGACACAAAAGCATTGAGACGAGTATACCGCCCCCTCGATGAGCATGATGCTTCGCCGTAAATAGAAGCCAATCCAAATAACTTGCGGTCATGCAACTGTCATGTCAGCGATGACCGCTGTGAGAGATATGAATTGAAGTTACACAGACAGCTCTATTGCAGAAGACTCTCCAAACAAAATATTTTCTGTTGAGCACCACTGAGCAGAATTCGCGACTAAATACAGCTTCATTACAGGAGGAAAATACAAATCTCACAGTTCAGGATGGCAAGAAGTGATGACAAAAACGCAGCCGTAACTAATCAAACGACAAATAGCCGTGATAAGAAACACAAGATCTCAGCTACGAAAACAAATAGGCGGCCAGATAAAGATTATTAAACAATTCAAATCCTAACTAGAGAGGCTGTACTGTCACCGGACGCACTGAAACAAGCCAAACGTACCAAACTCAAATAAATGCCTTGAGCAACGGGTAAAAGAACGACGGTTGCTCAACAGGCGATAAACGCAGCACTCGTAACCCAGAAATGACAGAAATAACTTTTGATATCAAAATACAAAACATGCGACAGTTGCATTGTTTAGTCTATCATGATAATTTTTGTTTCCGGCGGTGTGACGTAACCTTTTGTGTTTCGTCCAATCAGCGCCAACGTCCAAAATTCGGACGTTCGACACAAACTTCTGAAAGGTTTTGTGTCAGGCCTTCCTTTCCTCTTCTCCCCCTTCCCCTCCCCCTCCCCCTCCCCTTCCCCCCTCCCCTTAGGAAGGCCTGATACTCAGGCTACTGTCTTGCAACACCAACAACCTTCAATTGACCAATGACCCAACAGAGTATTGGGCCCCCAGAGTTGCCGGAGTTTAGTGAACAATTAAGTACTATTATTGTGTCACCTGAATATGTTTTCTTGGAACCAGAAACATAACCACTTACAAACAGGGCTGTTTCTTCTGTGTGACTCATGGGAAAACCAAAAGCAAAAATTTGCATTCCTGGTAACAAGGGCTGGTTAGAAAACGGCAATGGAGAAATTCCGGTTTGCTTTAGATTGAGCTGTTGGCAATAAAGCAAGGCCAAATCTTTACCAGCATCATAGCGAGCAACCTCACAAGGAAGTTCTCCAATGGCTGCATTTGAAATACCAATCTTCATGGTATTATCACACAATGCATCTTCAACGACATGTTTATTGGTAATAATGAAATGATCATGAATGATGAACCCAGAACCATGATCAACTTCCACTTTCTTTGTGGCTTCTTCATACTCTTTTTTAATTTTAGCTCTCTTTTCATCCACCCGTGAATTCAATTCTTTCGAGTAAGGTTGTTTCTCATCATGGTACTTTTCACGAAGAACCTTAAGATCAAGGTAATCAACTGCCTTTTTAATGTCAAAAATGTCATAAGTTTGTTCAGTCTTTGGAATCCCATTTTCCTCCTCTTTGGTAGGGAAAACATCTGTATCCTCTAGAAGCGTACCAGCAAAGCAATCTCTCACTCGACGTTCGGCCTCCCACCATGAACATCCACCCAATCTTCTTTTGCTTTGCTGAAGCTCTTCGTCCAAAGCACTCCTGTTGAGTGCGACTGACTCAGCTGTCAGTTTTGGGGAAAGTACACTGAGTGATTGCGGTACATCTTCAAGAAAGGACCCTTCCTTTTTGATGGGTTTTTCATTAAAATGATGAAACATTTTATGAATATCAAAAATGTCATATGTTTGGTTGAGGTCTTCAACCCTTACTTCAACATTATTCACAAGAAATATTGGTTCTTCTTCATCCAAGCTATTAAAAAAACAATCTCTCACCCTCTGCTCTGCCTCATCTGGGGAATACCTACATAATTTCAATTTTGCTTCCTCATATTCTTTTTTAACACCAGCGATGTTTTCTTCAATTAACTTCTTCATTTCACCAAGCCCGGGTCCTCCATCTTCTGGGTATTTTTGAAGACGCTTTTTCTCATCATAATATTGAATTGCTTCGTGAATATCAAAAATTGTGAAAGTTTTAGTGTTTATTGGAAGCCTATTGCCATCTTTTTTAATGGGCAATATATCTACTCCTTGTGGAAAGGACCGGAAATAACAACCCTGTACACGCCGTTCTGCTTCACATTTGGTATGTTCCCTCAGATCGGTACAAGGACTGGAAAGGGCTTGCTCATATTCCTTTTCAATAGCACCCCTCCGTTTTTCCATATCTTTTCCTTCTCGTTCGGAAGGACGTCCATACCATGTATGCGGGTAACTTGGAACATTACTCGGTTCATTGTATCGAACAACAGCATCATAAATGTCAATAATGCTGTAAGGTTTATATAAATTAAACCAAGGTCTCTCAGATTGAAGAAGGCCTTTATCCCCAGCAAAGTTTCCAGCAAAGCAATCGCGCACTCGCCGCTGTGCAACAAACCAGGAATATTGATGTCGTGCATCTGGGTCAGCAGCGGCTTCTTCGCACTCTCTATCGACGTCAATTCTTCGCTTGTCTATCAGTTCCTTCATTTCTTCATACCTGGGTCCTGGTTTTGGGTATTTCTCTACAAAAGCCATTTTGTCAAACCTTTCAAGAGCATCATGAATTTCAATAATGTCATAAGTTGTTTCTTCACCTAATTTAGTGGGAAGCAAGAGTTCGTTCATGTTTAACCATGGGCCGCCTTCGGGATGCCGTCCAGCATAGCAACCCTGCAATCGAACCAAAGCAGTGTCTATGTTATATCTGCGTGTGCTTTCTGCCCCATAAATCTTGACCTTCACGCAAGCATCCAGAGCCTTTCTTCCCTCTTCACCTAAAACATCTCCGTTAAAATGCATGCCTTCAATTCCAAGTTTGTTGATGATCGACTCGTAACGGAAGCCCAAAGATCAGCAGAAGTTCCACTTTTTACCAAACCAAGTACAGTTTAACTTGTGTTCTTCCTAAATCCTTGAGGAAAGAAGGAAAACTAAAAAAGCTTCCTTCGCTGCAAGCTTTACCTTCGATTCAGGGTACAAGGTACAAAGGAAGTAAAACGGAAGTGAGAATGACACTTCCGGTTTTTCCAAGTACCAACAGAGGCTCAAAAAAAAAAAAAAAAAAAAAAAAAAAAAAAAAAGACAAAAGAAAAGAAAAATGCAGTACTTCAAATGACATTTTTTCCTTTTTTCCCTAAAAATAATTAATCACTGATGATAAAAACTGGTGTAAGCTTGAGAAATGGTGAAATTTCTTGTGTGCTTTCGTACTCCAGGACAGTGCTTGACTCTGCGGGGAAAGCAGACCTTAGAAGGGGCTCTTTCTGTAACAACAATTACAGTCAACTCTCTCTAAGCGGACACCTCTCTAAGGTGGACAGTAAATTTAGTCCCTGCCGAATTTCACTTGTTTCTCTGTAACTGAACTCTCTCTAAGACGGACAGCAGACTCTTTTTTCCAACATGTTGGTTCAAAAAACCTCTCAAAGCGGACACCGGATGTTTTTGAAATTTTATAACAAGTCCAAAATTCCGAAAAATTAGCGCAATCTGATATTAGTGGTTTTAATAAAATATACCAGACCTTACAATATGTCTTAACAAAACATTAAAAGTCACTTTTCCCGTCATTTATACAACAACTCATTTGCGCTGCCGTTTACTGGGAACAGTTGAGTCACTTGTATTCTTCCTTCGCTTTTTCGCGTCTTGGTTTAGATCCACCGCAGTTGTAATCTTCTCGTTTTCTTTACCTATGCACTTTGCTATCCAGCACCTACAAGATGCCAGAATTCAAACGCAACAACAGTGCAGCATAATTTACAAAGTCTTATTCGTATGGAATGGGGGTTATGAACCCCGACTCCACGTGCTGTCAAATAACAAGCGACACAAACGAGTTTGGTTAAGGTTGATTCACAAATGTTCAAAGTGTGTATAAACAGTGCAGGATTCCGTAAGGAATATATGAAAGAGGCACAGCCGGCCCGTCATGACTACATTGTACACTGTAATTAAAGTAATAAAGCACTGGTTTAAGTTTTGATGTTCGGGTATCAGTTTACATGAACTCTCTCCAAGGCGGACGGTAAATCTGGTACCGAGGGTGTCCGCCGTAGAGAGAGTTGACTGTATTCTATAAAAAAAAAAAAGGAAAATAAATACAGTCAACTCTCTCATAGCGACCACTTCTCGTAAGCGACCACCTCTCGTAAGCGACCACTTCGTAAACAATCGTTTTGTTTCTCAGTCAAATACTCTTTCAAAAGCTCTCTCGTAAGCAGTTGTAAGCAAACACCACTCAAATTTCCTAAGGTACCGCGACCACTTTTTTAGGCAAGAAAATTGACATATTCTTTTGTTTTCCGTTTTTTGTAAGCGACCACCCAACATAATTACGTATGATCGTTGGTAAATAAGGTACTCAGACGTGACAAAAGTTCAATTTTTAATGACGCTACCCCGGACTGTTGATTAACAAATAGATTCCATTTTGCCGTGCGTCTGTACTCTGATAACGCACAGATGACGTCAAAACGTGGTGAGAACAAAGAAGTACGCTACGAGCCGGAGGCGAGTAGCGTGACTGATGTTCCCACCACGTTTTGACGTCCTCTGTGCGTTATCAGAGTACAGACCCAAGGCAAAATGAAATCTATTTGTTTTATACAATAACCAAGACATTTCAACACATTTCGTGAGCGGGCATCGCGTTGCCTGAGCTGAGTCAAAAACTTTCCAACAAACTCAGTTTTAGACTACTGCACACATGCAGTTGTGATCTTCTAAATTAGAGTATAATCCGAAAGAATTTCACTAACAATATTTTCAAAACTAACCTTTATTCCAGAAGGAAATCCTGACCCCAAAATATTGCAGCATGTAAGTCGTTTCGCTGCGATTTGTAATCGACTACTCGCCATTACCGGATTTTTTATCGGCGACATATTTCGACAAATATTTGCTTCCCTTTCACGTCACAAGAAAGTTCTAGCTTTCCTATCCTGTTTGAGGTCACTCTCAGCAGTCTTTGTCCAATTTTTTATTGGGAAGTTTTCCTTTCCTGCGAAAATTTGCCTGTGTTTGTCCGCTACTCGCAAAAACAGTTTGCAAAACTTTGCTGACCAATCGCTCTGGCTGGACTCTAGACTCTGATCACGTGCGCTGGTCACACTACTCGATGACGTCAATCGTGCGTCTATACTCTAATCACACACTCCTCTAGACCAATCAAAACGCGAGTTTTACACAGTTCATTGTATAACAGATAATAATAGTGGTCCGTTCAAAGGTGTTATACCAAGTTTCATCAGAAGAGTGAATAGATTGTCCAGGCGCAATTCAACTTGAAATATGCCAGTCGTTTCAATCTTTTCCTTACGCCATGGAATAGAAATGTTATTGTCTCCGTATAAGAAAATGTAACTATTTGCCTAATTTTAGCTGATAAGGTAATATTTTTATGTAATTAATTAATCAACTTAGTATTAGGCTTATTTTGCTAATCTTTCCCGTTAGCGACCACCCCCCGTAAGCGACCACTTTGTCGTGCCCCAAGGGTGGTCACTTACGAGAAAGTTGACTGTAGAAGATTCTTATCTCTGAAAAATGCAGGGTTACCCCAGATTTTCTTTTTGGATACCAAGAGCACTTGCTGAGTTCTCCTTTCTCCGCACCGTTTTAAAACGCACAAAAATATCTTTGTATTAGTAGGCACCAACCATAGACAACCCGAGTATCTTGAGATGTGCCGAATTTATGTGCAGTGCGTAACAAAAGTAGGCACTGTCCTTGGGCTACATTTTTTACTTTTAAGGGGCGCACAGGCAACCTTATTGCCAGGGTTTTCCCTTCCAAATTAGTCTGCGTAGCAGGCATATTTCCTCGCATTTTGCTGATGTCTTATATTCAGTGTTTGTTTAGTTACCCCCAAGAGTAAAACATCACTGAAACATTCATGTCATAGACAGTTTGGTTTTTAAGTGATATTTTAAGGCGGTGTTTTTTGGTTAACACTGCACTGCAAATGCCAAACTGAAATTCATTCATCTCTTATTTGGTGAATAGCTAGATATCAACTTGATTTACAATTTTGAAAGCTGATCTGATTATTCACAATACAAGAGTTTCCAACCATGGGGTAATCTTGTTATAATTTGGGAAATTCTGGGGGTTCTGTCATTCAACAGTTAACATCTACATGTACAATAACCCTTTATGGTAGTAAATATTATTGGTAAACCAAATGAAGGAGTATTAAACAGTTCAATAACAGTACGCCCTCTCTAAAAGAGGCAAACTTAAATTCAATAATTTTATTATTTTCATGGACAATAAGTTAACTTCCCCCTCCTCCCCCCACCCCACCAATAATAATAATAAGAACAAGAACAAGAATAAGAATAAGAATTTTAGTATCAATCTTTTTTTAAAGTGAGAGACAAAAAAAAAAGCATCAGAAACACAGACATTGGTAAAAAGAATATGAGCTTATACATTTATTAATTCTGTCAAAAACCCACAAGGCGTTTTCAACACCCTTACAGAGTTTTTTCGATGTAAAGAAAGGAGAAGTCATTTACTGGTGCGCAGCATTCATTTCAAGGGTGGTTGCGGTAGTGGTGGTGACAGTGCCTCCAGCAGTAGTATTAGTAGAAGAAGAGCAGAAGTAGTTAGGCAATTTGTATGGTGCATGTCCTGTATGTTATACATGTACATTCACATGAGCATTACATTAACTACTTTTAAGGCTGGGTCTTAACAGTGATCAGCATCAAATTTCTCCTTGTTATATCAATGCTTATTCAACCCCTGAGGTCATGTGAACTTTTCTTTGATCAGCAGGGATTTGCTGAAGCAAAGGCATATAAAAAACAGTATCAAACTGTTGGTCTTTTGTGAATGAGTTTAAAGGGTTGGCAAAGAACAATGTTTTTGTCTCTCTTGACCAGCAAGAAGTCAGGTAGGAACTGGGTTAGTAGCGATTTCCCAATAACATTTGAGAGAACGGCAATAGCATCTAGGCCTCTTTAAAACTCCTCACTTGAGGACTGGAAGAAATTGAAAGAAGGAAACTTATGGTGGTTTAGAGCCAACCAAAGGCGAATGACTACGGATACTTTCTGCCTGTTTCTGCCTTCTTGCTACGATAATATTGCGCAAAATTTGAGCCATGATGCAGCCTGTATAACAGGCGTTAGTTTAGCTGAGGGCAAAGCACCAATTGATATCATTATTATGCATAATCTAGTCACCACTAATTTATTACCCATTCCAAGATTTTCAGGTGTTTGTTGCTCACGTGACCAGCCAATGCCAGGGTCTTTTCCTGTTCCTCCCCAATTTACAAGGAAAAACCCTGGGAACGAGGTTGAATAAGATGCTGATTTTTGGCAAGTATGCATTTTGTATCATGCTCTTTTCAAAATATCTCATTGACATCATCACTTTGATGAGTACTCTATAATTTGCTTTGTACATTGGTGACACAGAAAGAGATTGTGTACCTTGGCACCTGCAGCTGTGGTCTCTACGACTGGCTGTGAACTCAGTTTCGGATCATGCAAAACATCATGACTGCTCTTCATCTTCATTGTCTGAGAAACAAAACAATATCCACCAAATAAGACTATAACATCCAAGTAAACCAAAAACATTATTGTTATGCCACTGAAATTAGAGTTTAGACCAAATGCAGTGTTCCAGATAACTTTCAAAATCAGAGAGTCAATGAAGAATTATGAGGGGTCAATAGCTCTGGTTCTCTCTAAATCTCCTTAAGTTTTCCATTCATTTTCCCAGGTCAGGAAGCCAGGCTTCTCGGGTTTTTGACCTGAGACCCCTCTCTTATCTGGAACACTGCAATGAAAAAAAAAAAGCCATTTTTTGCAAAGGGAGAACAAGAGCAGGGGGGGGGGGGGGGGGAAAGAGGCTCCAAATTTAAAGTGACAGGGGTCAACATCATACCTTTTAGGGGTTAAAATTCATGGTTTGGTACCCCTTAGGGTGCTAAAATCTAAACTGACTTCTATCAGAGGTATGGTGGTAACTTTTAAGGTATTGAGCCAAAAAATATGAAAGGGAGTAAAAATCTTTATAAGTGGCAGACATTTGAAGGAATAGTCCTTATTTCTATTAAAAATTGTCGAAGTGTCAGTTACATGTAGTGTATTGATTCAGAGTTGGTACCTCTAAGGGGGGAAAATTTATTCAGACCACTCCCACAAAACAGCATTCTGGTACCTTTTAGGGGTTCTTTATAAAAATTTTCCACAATCACCCCTAAAGCCCTAAAGCCATGTTGCACCCCAGATGGTAGGGTTTTATAGCCTCGTTGTTTGGAAATTGAGTCACAGATTTGGATTCTGCCATTACAGCCTGACGCTGGGTGTCAAGGCGGCAAGGCTCAGCAGTTGGGACACTGGACTTGTAATATGTAGGTCTTGGGTTCAACTTCTGCTCTAGGCAATTGCCAGAGTTGTTTACGGTTGCCCTAAGTTCAAATGATTTCAACCTAGGTTGATTTGTATTTTTCTTTGTTTCAGTTGTAAATTACCCAACCTTAACTAAGGAAAATACAAATCAACCTTGGTTGAAATTATTTTAACCTGGATTGATTTTAACCTACAACATAGCCAACTGGTCCACCTCTGGACGGTTGGGATTTTTAATCTGTTCTGTCAATTTTGGATAATGTTTCCCATCATTTGAGTGGAGTGCCCAAAAACTAGCTTGGTATAGCTAAGCATACATCAACTATAACCCTTTAAACCCTAATATCAAAGCACAAATTCTCCTATCTTGCCCCCATACTTTTCTTATACAGTACTGGGCAAAATTTAATAAAACATCAACAAAATTCACCTTGGGTGATCATATCCTTAATTCTCATGACCTCAGAGATTGAATAAGCATTGATATTACAAGGAGAAGTTTGATACTGATCACTGTTAGGGCTTATTTATTAAAGGGATAAACAAAACACTTTTATTTTAGATTTTTTATTGGACCTGTACCCTATGGTGTGAACTGTGGTATATGGTTTTTGTGAGATGAAATCATACAAAGGTAAGGAAATGAACCTAAATATAATATAACACAAAGGGAAGCTTAATTAGGTCTGAAAATGGGTACAGAAAAAGGGGTTTTTTGACGTGAAATTGAAACAGAATTGTGCAGTTCCAGATAAAATCCAGTCACCCACCCCAAGGAAGGTCATTGGAAATTCCTAGGGGGAGGGGGGTCTTAAAAGCCAAAATTTTAGAAGCAAAGTATGGTGCTAAATTGGAATTTCCTGGGGGGAGGGGGGTGCAAAACAAAAAACCTTCCGTGGGGGGAGTATGGATATTTTCTGGAACTGCACATTGGGAGAATCAGTAGCACTCCACCACCAAAAAAAAACTAACGGTAAAAGAATATGGAATACAATGAATTCACCCCTCTTGGTGAAGTGGAAAGCGAAGAGGGTAGTTGAGACTTTCCTTCTCCCACAGGGGGGCACACATACTTTCTAATAGTTTTGTTGAGCATATCACTTTGTATAATATTTTATTATTTCATTTTGTAAACCCCACCTTGCTAACTGAAACCACAGTTGATTCATCTTCTTCAGCTTCTTCACCAAATGACAACAAACTGAAATTTCTGTCCAAAGGAAGCAACAAGTTGTAGCAACAATAACAGCTAATGGGTAAAACAGGTTAGGTATGTACATGTCCAACAAAGAAATAAGGCTGGTGGGTAAGAAAACAGGACCTACACTGTAAATGGGTGAGAGAAAACAAGCCTATGAAATTAGTACCCTTCTACAACCTTCGTTCTTGCCATCTTGAATAGAAGCCTAATATTATGATAACAACCTTGAACTATGTAGTACTTGCTTTTTCAAGAAGAAACTCATTTCTTCTCCCCCCGGCCCCCTTCCTACTTCTGAAGGAAGTTCTCAGGGATATTAGGGGTGGGCAAGTGCAAATGAGGTCAAAGTTTTAATACCCAAAAAGTCCTACCAAGATAAAGGTTGTCCCAAAAAAGTCCAAAAGCCCAGGTGGTAACCTGAAAAAGTTAAGTCTGAAATGTCAGCCATCTCCTGGAGCCTCCTAGCCCACTGGGGGCATGGGAGAGAGAGACATCTGAATTCTGAGCGTTACAATGCGCCCCTGTGGGTTAGGGGGAGGAAATGGCTGACATATCAGACTAGAAAAAGTTCATTGTTGTCTGCATAAAACCCCAAAACAATCGCTGCCAACATCGTCCTTTACGCAAAACTTCCACCAGAAAAAGTTAACCCTAAACAAGTCTGCAATGACGTTAATTTTAAGCTTAAAGACTTGGTCTTTGCACCTCCCTGTCTCTAATACAAGTAGGTGAGCAACCAGGCTCCTCCACTTCTCTAGTAGGGGTACAGAATGGTGCTTGAAAAATAATGGGTCTCGGCAAATGTTTGGCAAGTCTTGAAATCCCAGTATCTCAAACTAGAGTCTTGGTATCTCGAGCTCGTAAAAAAAATAAAGTGAGTCTCAGAATCTTGTATTATGAAATTTGAGTCTTGGTCAGTCTCGCAAGCCAAGTGAAAGTTTCATCCAAATCAACCGGTTCCAATTTATCAAGAAATAATTTCTAGTATAAGGGACAGAGTGCTGTAAAAGTCTCATGCTCAGATGTCTAGATCACGGTGTCTTGCACTTGGATTTTTGAATCGCGGCCTCTCTGGCTCAGACTTGAAAAAAGTGGTTGAGTCTCAGTCTTGGGTTTTTAACGCGGGTCTCGGAGTCTCGGCTAGTCTCGGATTTTACCATTCTAAACCCCTTCTAGTATCTCTCTCAAGTGGTGGATCATGACAGCACAAGTATTATAATTAATGCAGTACCACCTACTTTGTCCCTTTCACCTTTCTTTTCTTTTCCTCTGATTTTGCTTTAACTTCTTCCTTTTTCTGCCTTGGAATAATATCTTCAAATGGATTATATAAAACCTGAAATAAATCATAAAATTAAAAGCATCATAGAGTAGTTTGTTCTCAATTCTATTTTCATTTTTATTTCTGAAGCTCTGGCATAACCAACCAATAGAGCATTTCAGATTGCTTTTAATTTGTTAATATAAATAAAGGGAGATGTAAAGAATCGACCATAAGAGGACACAGAAAAGCCCCAGATGGGATTCGAACCCACGACCCTCCACGTTCTAGATCGGATGTTCTAACCCCTGAGCTACTGAGGACTTGTTGGCAAGCAAGGGTCATTTTTGTGGGTTGGACTTGCGAACTGCATCTCACAGTCACGCAGTCACATTAAGGCTTAACTGCATTACGCAGTCACATTAATTGCAAGAAATGCCTCGCCTATGAAGGAGCCTCCAACCAACCAACCTATGCCACTGCATGATATTAATATAATTATAAATAAAGGGAGAATATTTTGGCTTAGAATCACTGGCTTATTAACTTTGGCAATAGAAAAGTACTAAGTCACAGGAACTCTCTGTTAGCTTACATTACTGGCTGTTGTGCCACTAGATCGCCACAGAAAATCACAGGGTGGAGAGGGGGGCAGGCTACTTAAACTACCCCCACCACTGGGGCAGAGAGAAGTGCCACAAGGATATATCCTGAGAAATGTGTGTCAAGGCTCATGAAGGACTCTCACAAAAGTTATTGTAAATAGCAAAATAACAATATCCCACCTCTGAGCTCTTGATTTTCGGAGGAAAAAGTGGCCTGTCATCTTGGCCAACTTCACAGTCTTCCATCTTGAGCATGTTATAGATTGTGTCCCCCGCAACCTTTTAAACAAGTATTTATTAAGGTAAAGAGTTTTAGGAATGAACTTCGCAAAATAATCTGCGGTCTCCAGCTTTGCTCCTTAGTGGTACAAAAACAGACACTGAACTAGTACAAGATGGTTTACACACTCTCTCAAGAAACTATTATGCAGCATTACATCAGGACTTTACCCATGCAAGGACCCATACAGATTTTTTAATGCATATTATCACAAAATTTGTATACAAATATTGCACAACTCTTCCTAAAACTAAAAAGGGTCTTACATGTGCAAACTTAGATTACATGGAAGGGGTACTCCTTAATATGTACTACACTTATGTCAGTCTAGATACGTATGTGTCATCTCAAAGAGTATAGTTTTTAAAATGTTTAGGTCTAAAAATGACTATGGATTTTAACCATTTTGGTCTGGAGTCTGATGTGGATTTTAAAGGCCAGGCCCTAGTTACTCAAAGAGCAGATAACTTAATCCAGCAGTTAAGTTACTTTCCAGTGCGAAAAGTGTATTAATTTATTGGAATGCATTCCAAGAACCTAAGTTTACCATAATCAGCCATGTCTCAAGTACTACAGGTTAAAAGTTTGTATAATTTCCAGATTTCTAGTAATTTCCAGAACATAATTAACTTAATGGCTAATTGTCTTTGACATAGGAAGAACGCACTTCTAATAGACCATATTTGTATTCTCGGTATTGAACTGGATCGAGCTTGCAATGGAGGCTCTTGCGGGGGGATATATTAGAAACTATTTGTATGTGAAAAGATTTCCCCACATAAGCCTCGTGTGCAAGCTTGTTCCAGTTCAATACCGAGAATACGAATACGGTCTATATGGGTTGGAGTTGAGATTGTATGGGACAACATTGATTGTTGAAATGAATGGATCTTGGGACGCGTATCTGGCACCCCCCACAGATTTTTTTGCAGGGGTGGATGACATCACAGAGGAGAGAGAGCCTGGGATCAAGATCATCAAATTCACCCCCTAATCTTTGATTATTACCAGTTGAATGGTCTAGGAACCATGGAACCAGGGACGAGTTGCATAAAACTTAATGGCGGGTGTAAATGCTATCGTCAGACATTAAAATACTGAATGTGACTGGGCTGAAGGTCGGGCGTTGGTAGTTACGCCCGATGTTAAATTTTATGCAACTCACCCCAGATCTTTCTAGGACTCCCAGGACTTCTACAAAACCTGGATCTAAGAATAATTTTAATTAAAAAAATAAACAATCCAGAGAGAATCCTCCAACTTGCAGGATCCCATCTATGAGGTTTATACCCTTGTTAACATGGTTAATTACCTTTCCAAATATAGTGTGTTTCCCATTCAGCTCTGGTGTTGCTCCAAGAGTGAAAAAGAACTGACTCTGGTTATCATTTGGGCCAGCATTAGCCATTGCAACCAACCCTCTCCGCACAAAGCGAAGCCTCTGATGGAATTCATCCTATGAAAACCAAGATAATTATTTATATGAAACAAGTTGTAAATGAGAATGATGTTAAGTATTATTCAATCAGTGACACAGGCATACTTGGAAAAAGGAAATCCAAGTTTTCCCAGCGGAGTTCAACCTAAGACCTACTAGTTTGGATGCTCTACCACTGAGCTATTCGTGACTCATGGCCTGAGTTAATAAAATGCAGTTCAGTCACATAAGTCATGGGGTGAACAATAGTAACATTAAATATTAAATAAATATTAATATGTTTAGTTATTTTCCTCCGACATACACAGCCACTATAATAAAGCTAACTGATTTTTTTTGTTGACACTGTCAATTTTTCCAATTTTATCCAACACTATGTGTAAATTGTTTAACAGCTTGGCAAAAACCAGTTGGTAGTTTGGGACTTACAGTGTAGGACTCTTTGGAAGTGAAGGCCTGAGAATTTTTAACCCTTTAATCCCCAAGAGTGCCAACTGGTACGTAAAGCCATAACTCTGTCAATACTTGACAGATTGCTATGACTTTTTCACACCAAGATGGTCTTGTGAAGATCTACTCATTAATTAAAAAGGAGAAAATCTTAACCCCAGGTCCCATATGTGATATGGTTGACCACCCCCATAACTTTTCAACTTTTTTCTCCTAGAAGTTGTGGGTCTTAATAAAAGACATGTTGAGAACTGCAAAATAAGCTATAGTTTAGGGGTAAACCTAATATACACAAGGATTGGGACGTTTTTGAACTTTTAAATTTTTACGTTTTAAGGCCATTTATCTCAAAGCTACAACTTTTCTCATTTATAATTGTATCAGCTATGAAATACACTCACGAGTAGCTTTAACATGGTATATTATCCATGGACATTGGGAAAAAATTATGTCGTTTTGCCTTAGGGGTTAAAGGGTTAAACAATAAATATTTTATTATAACACATTATTTTTATTAATTGTTATTCACTAAACTCACCTTGAATGGCTGGCCATAAATGGATTCTCCACCTGAAAAAAAAAAGGAAAAATAAGAAAAAAACTGCAATCTTTAAAAAGTCAGTAATCTTAAGGCTGATGCAGCAGGTCCAACTTTTGCTTACGGTTGTCGCATGCCATTTCTGTAGCACGTACTGTTCATATCATACAAAAAAATCGTACACAACTCTTGTCATTCAACATTGTCTTCCCTTAATTTTTTTTTCAAAAATCCTACGCTATTTTACATGTTGCATACAACAAGTTGCAAGTTTGATTAAGGACGTTGCCTACTATTGTTACTGCACATACGTTCTGCGCATCTTGTGATACTCGGGTTTCCTATGGGTGGTGCCTACTAATACAGGGATATTTTTGCGCGGTTTAAAACTATGTGGAGAAAGCAGAACTTAGCAAGTGCTCTTAGTTTCCAAAAAGAAATAAGGGGTAACCATGCATTTTTCAGAGATAATAAAGCTTAAATTTGGAAGAAAATGCCATACATTGCTTTGTATTTTACTGTTTTTTAGAATAATTGTTGCTTAATTATCTCTAAAAAATGCATGGTTACCCCCAATTTTCTTTTTTGATTCCAATAGCCCTTGCTAAGACCTGCTTTTCCCGCAGAGTCATTAACCGTGCAAAAATACTTCAGTATTAGTAGGCACCGTCCTTAACATGAAACAATTTGTATTGTAAGCTTGTTGTCAAGATGTGGCATACAACAAAGTTGTATTATAACATTCCAGTTGAAAGTAGTATCGCCCTTCCCCAGCAAACTCCAGAAAGGAAACATTTCCATGAAGACTAACAATCTTTAATTTGACGTGACTCGGCCCAGATGATAAATAAGAATAAATAATCTTGAAGAACATTTTCTCACTCACCCATTCCTGTACCGGTTGGGTCGCCACCTTGAACACAAAACCCTAAAATGGACAAGAGCCGGAAATTTGAGCTTGTATGTGTCAAATTGTCAAATAATTTGTTCTTTCAGCTTTATTGGTCAATTAATTAATTAATTAATTAATTAATTAATAAACAGCAAATTATAAATAGGAGAGAAAGAAATATGAAAAGAAAGACCAAAAGGGTTAGCGCGAACGGGATATGATACGTCCCATGCGAGGCACAACCCCAACCTAAGAAAAATTGAGTAAAAATGAATTTATATATTCATTATTTATATCTCATCATTTATACTCATTTATCATGAGTGTGAGTTTATTTATGTCTTAGTATAATCTTAGAAGAGTTTTATGAAGATAGACTTATGAAATTTCATAATTTGCGTATTGAATTTTTGGATAATTTGCAATTTCTTCCTGTTTATTCATGAGAAATCGCTAATAATTCTTCCTCAAGGAAATCATTTCACAATCAATTAAAGCAAGTAACACACTCGGACACCAACCCGATGGCTATGCCATGCTGATGAGGCCTAACAAGGCCGAAACAGCTGTCCCTGACTGCCACTGCCCACGTGATATGGCTGTGTGCATGCGTAAGGTACTGGCCAGGCCGTGACTTGGTGTCCAAGTGTGTCACTCACTTTATTTGATTGTCTTATTGAATCATTTCACGTTTTTCTCCAGGTGCTCTAAGAACAATTTCAAGTTAAAAAAGAGGTTCTTTGTTAAATATCTGAGTACTTACAACCAAGATACTGTATACGGCAAAATCTCTGTGACAGACTGTGCACCTTTAAACAGCTTAAAGTTTAAAAGACCAATAGAAAGTAGCCTGAAATGCACAATAATTCTTACCCTTGACAACCCTGTGGAAAATGGTACCATCGTAATAACCCTCCAAGCAGAGTTGGATAAAATTTCTGCAAGCTTTAGGAGCCTCTTTTGACCACAACTCAATGTCGATTTCCCCACATGTTGTGGAAAGGAGGACCTGTGATAAACAAAAACAAAAAAACATCAGACCGGGTAATGATGAACATTACAGCAACATTCTGACAGATTCCACAGCCCGTTGGGGATGGGGAGGGGAGGAAGTAAACCCTTTTATTAAAAACTGGATCATTGTATAATAGAATAATTCCAGGCCACAGTATGAGACGTTAATTACCCTGGCCAAGAAATAGTGACCAGAATTGTGTTCTGGTTGTTCTTGTAAAGAGAAATCAGCAAGATCTAGTAATTTTCTTGTTTTGAGAATGATGAATTAATCAGTAAGTGACACAGGCATACTCAGAAAAAAATCCGAGTGCTCCTATCAGGAGTCAAACCTAAGACCTTCCAATTACTAGTTCGGATGCTCTATCACTGAGCTACAGGAGACTCGTGGGAGCTATTAGGTCATTAAACTAGGTTTGTCTTTTATGATTGTTTAAAAGAATTTTCTTGTTGGATAAGATGATTATAGCCAACTTGGCACTACACAATTTGTTGACCAACTATCATTTCATATCCAATGCATGCTTGTGGAATAATGAATTTTTATTGTTAAATACATTGACGCTATTTAGACTATTTAGGTATGCGCACCCCCCAAATGACTGGGTTTTGGTGGTTTAGATCTGAAAAGCAGCATTAATAGTATCTAGTCTATGGAATTCTATAAATCTTGCAATTTGATTAATTCTGGCAGCAGTCCAATATTTTTCAATAATGTCCACAGACCCGGGTTGATTGGTTGCAAGACCTGGGCCTTGTTTTCTTGCAAAAATAATGTTATTCACCAGCCTATGTCAGTCTATACTGGGAAAAACTGTGCCCTCTGTCTTGACTTAGGAGAGTCCTTAGATATGTTTGTATTGTGATAACCAGTTTGTAGGCCAAAGTAGAGCAAATTAAGAGATAATTCTATTCTAAGGCCTATGATCAGGGCTGTCAACTCTCCCGGATAATCCAGGAGACTCCAGATTTTGAACCGTATCTCACGGTCTCCATATTTATGTCTGTAATCTCCCGGATAATTTTCCTGAAGTTTGCTATTTGTCTTCGACTTGATTTTCCAACAATAAAATCTCAAATGTTGAGCGTTGTTTGAGCCACTGTTTCATTGACTGAGAAGAATCATGTAACCCCCCCCCCCCCCCCACCTCCCCCCACTGAAGCCATTAATTAAGCCTTGATGCAATGCCCCTGTAAGGCGCTTTGTTGTTGCTGGCAGGGAAGTCCAATTCTCCATATTTGAAGATGTGGGAGGTTGACAGCCCTGCCAGATCAATGCAGTAACATGCATGTTCTTGTCATTTTGCATTGTAACCTGCAGGAAAAATTGCACTGTGGAACAGAGCAGCTTTAGCACACAATTTTCCTAATAATTTTAAACTGGCATCAATGTGTTTCTTATGGTAAATATTAAATTGAAGCAGTAATATATACGAGTTCTGACCCATTTGCTTTATTTCAAAAACTTCCCTTTGGATGCTGTACCTCGATCAGCGTGGTTTGCAGAGGTATTTTAAAAACTTAAATCCGCTGATCGAAAGTTGGTGCTGCATGTGGCTTTGTGTTTCTCTGTGTTTTAAAATTCCCCCAATAATTACTTGCACAGTTAGATTGAAACATATCTTACCTTTCCATTTGTGGGTGGTTCCTGAATGTATATGTTGCTCATAATTTGAAAGATTCGCTATAGTTCGTTGTTGATAAAAGCTCCAGTCGATCTTTTTCTTGACCGAATGTTCCAAAACAGGACAGCGGCTTTGTTCCTCCACGCAGTCGCACTCACGGTCGTATTCAAACATCCAAAATGACGGGTTGAGAAAAGATAACATCGGCCTAAGGGAGGTGACGTCATCGGGTTATTCTTCGGAGCAGCCACGAACCGAGATCCGATTATACCGGAAATTAACCTGCATTCACTCTCTTTCAGTAGTAATGGCGGACGACGTCGGGGAAATATAGACTTCGAACGTTTGTTAGGATTAGTTATGGTAGAATACAGAGTTCTTTCTACTTTCGTTTCTCGGCGTCTGAACACTGACCTCAAGGATTTTACGTTCGATTTGTGGAAGAAACGTGGAACTATGAAAACAGTCAAGATTTGCTCAGGTAACATCGACCTACGGGAGGCTAACATCGACCTAAAGGAGGTTAACATCGGCCTACGGGAGGTTAACATCGACCTAAGGGAGGTACGTTTTACAGCACCACGTTTGTATCGTATGTGCTATACTGGCACAATCGTACACATGGAAAGCTTATTTGCAAGCATTAAAACTTACAATCTTGCAGGAGCTTTTCTAATCATTGACCTGAGTGTGATTTCATTAATTTTATTACCAACTCATAACATCCACCTACAGGAGGTTAACATCTACCTAAGGGAGGTACAGTGGCTTACAGTGTATATTTTATAACTTATGTATCATAAAAGTCAATTCATAGGCATAGAAGCTTACTCTCTAGCAGGGAAACTTGGGATCATAAGGAGCTTTTCTATCATTGACTTGAATTTCATAATTTTCATTTTTACCAACTCATAACATCCGCCTATAGGAGGTAAACATCTACCTAAGGGAGGTTATGGTA
This sequence comes from Pavona decussata, assembly GCF_977016875.1. Classification (NCBI taxonomy): domain Eukaryota; kingdom Metazoa; phylum Cnidaria; class Anthozoa; order Scleractinia; family Agariciidae; genus Pavona; species Pavona decussata. Next base: position 836,208 of record NW_028145656.1, on the reverse strand, counting down.
TTATAATAAGGAAGGATGGACTTGAAGAAAGCTTACGAATCTTAAGGGGCTTTTGCATTTCGTGTACATGCCGTTTTAGAATAAATTTATTTATAAAGAATTATTATTATTATTATTATTATTATTATTATTATTATTATTATTATTATTATTATTATTATTATTATTATTTGAAAAGCTTTTTAATCTCACTAGAATGAGATTAATGAGAGTTTTCTCATTTTTTTATTTACACTCATAACATGGAATATAATATATTATTATCAATATTATTTTTTGGCAACACACTGACCTATGCTGGGCCATTTATATTCATCTAATGAAACAATTTTACAGCTATAAAGATTTGCTGTGAGAGGTGTTATGGGTTTAAATAGAAAAAATGCAGGTGCATTAAAATAGCATAATAGCTGTTATGATGATTAAAGGCAATTGTTTTCTTGTTGTTGTCATTTTTTCTTGGTTTACCCCATCAACCTGTAATTTCCACATTAAATTTTGCTAGAAGTGACTGTTTATGACTGTTGAAATGATAGATCATTTTTAAAAATATAACCCTTAATATGTCAGAATTTATTTTAATTTAATTTGTGATCACTTACAAGAGGTTTGACTGTTTGACTGCTTACTACAGTACATTAACAATATTGGTTTTAATTTATTTCTTTTCAGAATGCAATACTTAAACTGTGCAGACCGCTGAAGAAACTGCTACTTCAAAGACACCTATGACTCATCAATTCCTCAAAAGACATTGTGTACAACAGATGTTGTTGAACTGTTATTGTCAAGCTTGACCTCTCGTCATGTGGCAAAATTATGTAAAATTTGATATTCAAGTTTGTAGGGTTAATTGACGGAGGATCCTCCCATATAATGATGGATTGGATGCAAATGGTCATAATTTTGTTCCTCTCTGGCAGGAAATTGTGTAGATTGGTATATATGTACCACTTAGAGTGCAAAGATACAAAATGACCAACATTTTTAAGTAATGTTTAATTGGAAGGGAGATTCTTAGTCCTTTCTAGAACTTAAGGATGGTGCCTACTATTGTTACTGCGCATACGTTCTGTGCATCTGGAGATACTCGGGTTTCCTATGGGTGGTGCCTACTATTACAGGGATATTTTTGCGCACTTTAAAACTACGCGGAGAAAGCAGAACTTAGCAAGTGATTTTGGTATCCAAAAAGAAAATTGGGGGGAAATCATGCATTTTTCAGAGATAATAAAGCGTCAATTTGGAAAAAAGCGCCATACATTGCTTTGTATGTTGCTGCTTTTTAGAATAATATTGTTGCTTGGTTATCTCTAAAAAATGCGTGGTTACAACCAATTTCCTTAAATTTGGCTTTCAATACCCGCTGCCAAGATCTGTTTTTCCCGCATAGTGATAAACCGTGCAAAAATACTTCGCTATTAGTCGGCACCGTCCTTAAGCAGTTGTGAAAAGAAATCCCAAAAAAATAACTGAGGGTCTTTCTTCTACTTAATCTTTCACCTGATATTGAAATGTATCTTTCAGATATCCATATTCAATTACAGTTATGGTAGCTAACCTTTATGGCTATTGGGTCAAAAAGATATGACATAAAGAGCTATTATTTTGTAAGTCAACAAATCTGTACCTCAAGTTAAGGTCAAAATGAAATTGAGCCATGCCATGAACCTTTGAGTGTGCTTTTCAAAAGATCCAAATGACCACCCCTAAATGTTTTCATTTTCATGTTTTAAGCTCATGACGTGTCATTTGTTATCAAGTAAGCTCTATGCTTCAAAATATGGGTGGAACTTTTTCATGAGTTGGAGAACAAGTCAAATTTGAACAAAAAATAAAAGCCTTGTCCCCCCCCCCCCCCCACCTCCCACATGGCATTTGACCATGTACCATGCCTGGGAAGAAGGGAATTGAATTTGGCTGGGGTAGAGAAATTGAACTGAATTTACTCTGTACCTTTGGCATTGGAGAATTTGGACTTTTCTCTTTTTTTTTTCTTCTGTTTGAATACAATAATTATTGAACAACTGAGACAATATAATATATAATGCTCTTTATTCATAATAATAGTACAAGAGAGTGCATGGTGATAAGTAATACCTGTAAATCGATATTGAGATGCCGAAGCCGGGGGCTTATATGGCACAATTCATACAGGAGATTGGTCAAAATGGTGCAATTACTTTACAGTTTACATATAAATAAATAAATAAATAAATAAATAAATAAATAGACAAATATTAATGTTAATAATAGTGGTGATAATAATAATAATAATAATAATAATAATAATAATAATAATAATAATGATAATAATAATAATAACTTAAATGAAAAAAAATTAAATAAATAACAAATAAAATATTAAATTAAGCTAAGCCGTGTATACGAGAGTTCAAAAGGACATGAATTCACAATTTGATTGGAAGTAATCTCTAAGTTTTTGTCTACAATTCGAGATAGTAAGTAAATTACCTAAATCAAGAGGGTTGTCATTCCAAATTTGAGGGCCTTGTGCATGAAGTGCAAAAGCCCCTTAAAATTCATAAGCTTTCTTCAAGTCAATTCTTCCCTATTATAATACATACTTGCATGGTGCTATAAACATCATGACCTCCCTCAGGTAGATGTTTACCTCCTGTATACGCAGGTGGAATTGTTATCACTTGGTAAAAATAAAATGAAATTCAAGTCAATGATAAAAAAGCTCCTTATGATCCCAAGTTTCCCTGCTGAAGAGTAAGCTTCTATGCATATGAATTGAGTACACAATGTCTTTTGTGGAATTAATGAGTCATAGGTGTCTTTGAAGTAGCTGTTTCTTCAGCGGTCTGTGCAGTTTAAGTATTGCATTCTGAAAAGAAATAAAATAAAACCAATATTGTTAATGCACTGTAGTAAGCAATGAGAGAGTAATGTACAATAGTCTTTTAAGGTTTCATAACATTCTCTCTGACAATCAGTATGGTTTTTGCAAGCATCACTCCACGGCTAGCGCTTATGCTCTTACTTGTTTATATGACAAAATCTCTTCCGCCATTGACAATAAGGAATGCACAGTTGGTATTTTTATAGACTTGTCCAAGGCCTTTGACAACGTTGATCATAACATTTTGATTTCGAAATTAGAGCATTATGGTGTTCGTGGCACTTCACTTAGAGGGTTCGAAAGCTATCTAAGCAATAGACAACAATATGTGGAATTTAATGGTGTCAGTTCGGAGTCTTGCGAAATTAAGTGCGGGGTGCCTCAGGGTTCTATACTAGGTCCCCTACTCTTTCTACTCTATATAAATGGTCTGTGTAACGTGTCAAAGGTCGTGGATTTTATTCTTTTTGCAGATGATACAAACATATTTTTCTCCCACAAAGATTTTAACTTGCTTCCTGGAATCTTGAATTCTGAAATGCTTAAATTAACTCAATGGTGTCGAGCAAACAAGCTGTCCATTAACTTTAAAAAAATCAAATTTTATGGTTTTTAGACCACCCCAAAGGAGGAAAACACTTGATATATCTATTCAAATGACAACAATGCAATTGAACGTGTGAAAGAGACAGTATTTTTAGGTGTTATCCTCAATGAGCATTTGTCATGGAAGCCTCACATTCTTAGTGTTTCTAGAAAAATATCAAAATCAATAGGTATTATTTATAAGTCTAGTTTTTGCCTTCCCAAAACCTCCTTACACTCCTTGTACTATAGTCTAGTTTACCCTTACTTAATTTACTGTGTTTCTGTGTGGGGATCAACATATCAGTCTAATTTAAATCGGATTATTGTTCTGCAAAAGAAGATAATCAGAATAATATCTAAAGTTTCTTTTGATGCTCATACTGGTGTTCTTTTTAAAGAACAGGAGATTTTAAAATTCTCTGACATTTATTTATACCAAATAGGTAAATTTTTGTATCTTTTTAAAAGAAGCTTACTTCCAAATTATTTTCGCGATATGTTTACTCTTGCAAGCCAGATACATTCTTATAATACAAGAAATTCCAACCTTTTCTATAAATAGGATAGAATAGGAATTCCAGTGGAATCCACGGGGTGGCTCTTCCATCCACTGTTTCCAGGTCGAATTGGAATTTGGAAATGTTGGTTTTTGTGGAGGGAGGAAAACCGGAGTACCCGGAGAAAAACCCTCCGAGCAGGGACAAGAACCAACAACAAACTCAACCCACACATGACGCCGAGCGCCGAGACCGGGAATCGAACCCGGGCCACATTGGTGGGAGGCGAGTGCTCTCACCACTGCGCCATCCCTGCTCCCACATATACCTTATACCTTCTATATACCTTATTGTCGAACTAATCTTCGAAAATTCTCAATTCGGTTTCAAGGTCCTATGCTTTTCAACTCGCTTAGTCGTGAAATTCAAAACAGTGAAAGTATCAGTTTGGCAAAAGACTTAGAAAATTCCTTCTTTCTAAGTTAAATCGACTCTTTGTTGAGCTTATACACACCTTTTTCTTTTTTTTTTCTTCTTTTAAAAAAAAATTAATTGGAATTTTCATTCAGTACCATTAACTTATATGGTTTATCCTATAGTTCCAGGACGCCTATAGTTAATAAGCCCCAGGCTTCTATATAGGCTTCCTAGCCTTTAACACATTTCATCTTGTAAATAGTTTAGTAGGAATATTGTGTATCATCTTTAATGTATTTATGTTGTATTTTTTGGTTAATGGCAAATAAAAAATGAAGCAGTCAAACAGTCAAACCTCTTGTAAGTCAGATCACAAATCAAATTAAAATAAATTCTGACATATTAAGGGTTATATTTTTTAAAAATGATCTATCATTTCTACAGTCATAAACAGTCACTTCTAGCAAAATTTAATGTGGAAATTACAGGTTGATGGGGTCAACCAAGAAAAAAATGACAACAACAAGAAAACAATTGCCTTTCACTGTATTCCATGTTATGAGTGTAAATAAAAAATGAGAAAACTCTCATTTATCTCATTCTAGTGAGATTAAAAGGCTTTTCAAATAGTAATAATAATAATAATAATAATTATTATTATTATTATTTATAAATAAATTTATTCTAAAACGGCATGTACAAGAAATGCAAAAGCCCCTTAAGATTCGTAAGCTTTCTTCAAGTCCATTCTTCCTTATTACAATACCATAACCTCCCTTAGGTAGATGTTTACCTCCTATAGGCGGATGTTATGAGTTGGTAAAAATGAAAATTATGAAATTTAAGTCAATGATAGAAAAGCTCCTTATGGTCCCAAGTTTCCCTGCTAGAGAGTAAGTTTCTATGCCTATGAATTGACTTTTGTAATACATAAGTTATAAAATGTACACTGTGAGCCACTGTACCTCCCTTAGGTAGATGTTAACCTCCTGTACGTGGATGTTATGAGTTGGCAATAAATGAAATGACACTCAGGTCAATGATTAGAAAAGCTCTTGCAAGATTGTAAGTTTTAATGCTTGCAAATAAGCTTTCCATGTGTACGATTGTGCCAGTATAACACATACGATACAAACGTGGTGCTATAAAACGTACCTCCCTTAGGTCGATGTTAACCTCCCGTAGGCCGATGTTACCTGAGCAAATCTTTTTTTTTTGTCATAGTTCCACGTTTCTTCCACAAATCGAACGTAAAATCCTTGAGGTCAGTGTTCAGACGCCGAGAAACGAAAGTAGAAAGAACTCTGTATTCTACCATAACGAATCCTAACAAACGTTCGAAGTCTTTATTTCCCCGACGCCGTCCGCCATTACTACTGAAAGAGAGTGAATGCAGGTCAATTTCCGGTATAATCGGATCTCGGTTCGTGGCTGCTCCGAAGAATAACCTGATGACGTCACCTCCCTTAGGCCGATGTTATCTTTTCTCAACCAAAATGACGGCGATTATCGGGTGTGGAAAATCAGGAATCTGGAATACCGGAAAGTTGGAATGTGAGAAAACCAGTAACGCGGTAATGGTTACCATATCCCTCAGAAATGCAGTTGGCCTTACCACCTTACTGTAGGAATGATGGTAATAAAATTATCGTTTTGTTTTAATAAGTAAATTACTGTATTTTTAGTGCCTGCATGCTGGGACTGGATTGCTGGAAATGCCTCGCTACTTCTTTGTTGATAAAAACTCTTGTTGATCTTTTTTCGATCAAAGCTTTTTCTAAACAGGACTGCTTCCCTATGCAGTTTTGAAACAAATCCGTTTGAATCAAATATTTCAAGATGGCAGCTATTAGTCATATGGAAAAGCTAGAAAAATTATCTGGCTGGATTCGTCTTATTGGAATGCAAGAAAATCCAAACACTGAGATTCTTTTGATTTACATTTACCCGAGAAATCCAGTTGGCATTACCACAAAAATAATGATGAGAACAGAATGGGTCTTGCCAATGCCATCCTTAATTAGCACCCACTCAACAAACAAACTCAACCCACATATGACGTCAACACCAGGAATCAAACCCGGGCCACATTGGTGGGGGGGGGGGGGGTGGGGGGAGTACTCTCACCACGGCACCATCACTGCGCCCCAAATGAGACAATTAAGGGAGCAATCAAATCATGGTGAGGTAGTTTTCCAATTAGTTCTTTCCAATCGATAAAAGAGAACTATACCGGATGTAATCAGCCTTTTGCTACCATTTACAGTTTTTGGTTTGAACCCAAGAGTCATTGTCATAAGTACGAAAATAATAATCATCCGGGTGAATGTAATCCTGAGAAGGACTGTTTGGGATGACTTTGACTGAGGTTTCAACAACCTGGGCGGAAGTCATCTTCAGAGTCAATTAACAAGGAGGAATGTCATGTCATAGCTACAATAGCAACTATAAGAAAGTTAAGAAAATGTGCAATGTATAATTATTTTTATTTACCTATTAGTAACCAGATGTTATCAAATTTGAATAACTATGGATATTTACGTTTAACACTTTGACTATAAAATAATATACAGCACCAACAAGTGCAAAATTGCTTAATACAACTACAAGTACTAAATGAATATAAACTTACATAAGTGAAAAGTACTTCCCAATGATTGTATTTGGCTGTTAAATTATACACTGCATTAAACAAATTAATTAACTTTATTTTTTAACAATGTTAATCTAAACTGTTAACCCAAAAGATAAGTTGTCACATCCAAACAGTATGTTTGGATGTGCAGTCTGCTCATTGCACATGCAGTTTTTAAGGCTAAATTGTAATTTCAATAAAATGTAATGTAAAAACACTTTCTTGAGATTCTTTCATTGCCACTAAGGAACAAAAACCTTTCTGTGACTAGTATACACTCAACTGAAAAAACGTTGTCAGATCCAGAAACCATGAATAACAAGAACCAATAGCTTTCTGAGAAGTGTTTGACCTAAATGAGGTTATTTAACATAACATAACATAGCATAACATAACATTTTATTCAGGAGGCTTTAACATAAATACAAAAACATCCTGAATAGGGAAATCGTGAGGTTAACCCTGTACAGAAACAATTTCCCTAACTAAAAACTTGCAAAAATATTTTAAAATTCCTAGAACTAGATAAAATTCGATGGCTACTGATTCAATAAATATTCAAGTAAATTTTAAGTCTACTCTTAAAAACAGATAATGATTCGGCATGTACAACAAATCCTGGCAAGTCATTCCATTTACTTACAATGCGAATAAAGAAAGAATATTTGTAGCAATTACAAACTGCTCTTCTCAAGTAAAGTTTATAGCCCTGGTTAGCTCTTGTACGAGTACTTTTAGCAAACTCAAAGAAATCTGGGAAAGAGAGGTAACCTATCTTCTTAACAAAAAATAAAAGCACATGCAGTTTTTTGGGCTAGACTTTTTTGCATATTTCTTGTGGACAGCAAGACAAAAAACAGAAAAAATAAAAGATGTGAATGTTAATAATATATTCATTATTAGTTAGGTAACCCCATTATTCCATCAGGTTCCATTATTCACACTTTGCACAGGACGTTTTTTCTATCAAGTGAACTGTAATTTACAACATCTAGCCTCTGAAGTATCCCTAACAAATGTACAGTCTCAAACAATATCATAACATCACTGCTTAAAAAATAGCCTGCGTGGGCTCACCGGAAAGCCGGGTACGAGGGCCAAAACGATTGGCCAGGCCGCTGGGAAATGGGGCGAGGACAACCAGAAAACTCTCGGTTCCTCGCAGCCCGTTGACACGGCTTCGCCGCGACTGTCACGGTTCTCTCCCCATTTCCCCCGCAGCTGCACCACACATTTTGGCCCGGCTTTCCCCCCACCAAAACCGCCAGCTATGCAGGCTACTTAAAAAATTAAGGGGGATGAATAACTAGGAATTCCTGCCTAAAAAATTGTAAACACATACTAATTTACGTTTGCCACTGGACTAAAATCTTAGAGCAATTTTTGTACAAAGAACAATACAATGTGAATGTTCTGTCCAAAAAGCTTTCATCTCAAATGTGAAAAAGTCAGGATTTACCCTCAGACTCTTTAAGGAAAAAGCCCAATTTAGAGCTTGATACGACACTTGTCATAGCTACTGATCTACTATATACTAGCCTGCGTAACTGGCAGGAAACATGCCAATGAGCAGCAACGCCAAGAAGGGAATGAAACATTGTTTCATTACTGTTAAGAAAATACAAACTTTTTTTCCCTTCTGTGAGCTAGTATAAACTTGAATGAAAAACTTTGTCAGATTTCAGCTTTGTCAGCGAACGAGCAGCAAAGCCAATAACGGAATGGGAAAAAGGCTCCACTGTGAAAACTTAAATTTGCATGCAGACATTACTGTCAGCTACACAGACTACAGACCTAGGCCTGGTTGTTTGAAAGCCATTAAACGCTAATCACTGATTAAAACGTAATGACTACCTCGGCCAACTTTTCTTTACCCTCCCCATTGTATTTACCAAGACATTCTTTGATGAACTCAACAACGTAACCACCAGGTAATGCGTTACTTAAATTAAACTGTGAATGTGTTTGCAGGGCATCATACAGTTTTAATGTCAGCAAAAACATTGATGTCTGGCAAGGATCAGGTCTAGTAGCATAAGACCCTCGTTCATATGTCGCCCACTTTAGGACATCATCTGGAACACTGGGGATGGTACTAGTTTGCAAAGATTTCCGTATTTTTTCAATTTTTTCCATCTCTTCTGATGTTAAAATCTTTTTGAAGTGCTTTTGTGTTGCGACTCCTACCACATTTAATTGACCTTTGTTCCAACACAGTATTGGGCCCCCAGAATTACCAGAATTTAGCGAGCAATTCAGTACAGCGAATGTGTGACCTGACAAAGTTCTCTTGGAACCAGAAACATGCCCAGTCACAAAGAGGGCTGTGTCTTCTGTGTGACTAATGGGAAAACCAAACGCAAGAATTTGCATCCCTGGTAACAAGGAGTGGTTTGACAACTGCAATGGGCAAACTCCTTTTTCTCTCAAGTTAAGCTCTTTGCAGTAAAGCAAGGCCAAATCTTTACCTGCATCATAGTGGATGACCTCACATGGGAGCTCTCCAATGACTGCATTAGAAACACAAATCTCCTTAGTGTCATCATTCTCGTTAGTTGTGTCATTCACCACATCTTTCACCCTCAGCTCCGTCTCACTTTGCGAGTATCTGTGTATCTCAGTTTTAGCTTTCTTACTTTGATCATTCAGTACATCTTGAATGACGTGCTTATTAGTGATTACAAAGTGATCATGAATGATGAAACCAGAACCATGCTCAATTTCAATCTTCTTTGTAGCTTCAGCATACTCTTTTTCAATTTCATCTCTCTCTTTATCTGCCCTTTCATTCCTACATTGCGACTTAGAATCTTTGTCTTCTAGGCGTTTATCACGGAACTTTTTCACATCAAAGTGATCAATTGCATTTTTAATTTCAAAAATGTCATAGGTCTGCTGGGTCTTTGGGATGCCATCTTTCTCTTCTTTGGTGGAGAATATGTCCGAGTCGCCTGGAAAAGGGCCTGCAAAGCAGTCCCTGATTCGATGCTCTGCTTCATTCCATGAATATTTATTTAATTGCTTTTTGGCTTCCTGATACTCTTTGAAGACAGCATTCTTTTGTGCTTGAGCTCCTTTTTCCAATTCAGAAGGTTTAGAGGGCTTTGAATTATCATTGGACATTGTTTCATGCCTGACACATTTGTCAAAATCCCGAACCACTCTGTGAATATCAAAAATGTCATATGTTTGGTTGTCTTTTGGTTTCCTGACTTCATCTTCTCTAATAGGAAATATTGCCCTGGTGTCCAATGGCGATGGACTGACAAAGCAACCTCGTACCCTTTGCTCCACTTCACTCTTGGAGTATTCATGTAACACAAGTTTAGCTTCCAGGTATTCCTTTTCTACTCCACATCTACATGCATCAACTGACTTCTTCAGTTCATCACACCCAGCTCCTTCATCTTCTGGATATTTCTGAAGTACTTTTTTTTTCTCATCCAAATGATGAAGTGCTTTGTCAATGTCAAAGATGTTATATATTTGGGTGACTTCACCACTGCTATCCCTTTTAATTGGAAGTACATCTACATCTGGAGGAAAGTGAGACTCACTGGCAGGATTTATGTCGTAACAATCCTTTACTCGTTTCTCTGCTTCAGCTCGAGAATATTCTCTCAACATTTTGTCATTGGTGCAATCTTTGGCTTCTTTCAACTCTCTTTCAATGTCATCCCTCTGGGAATTGTGTTTCTTCCACCATTCCAGCAGATCATTACCGTTAACGCGTTTATGGAAGCAATTCCGATGATTAAAAAAACTTGCTTCATCCCAGTGAAAAACAGCATCGTGAATGTCAATAATGCTGAAAAGTTCTTCTTCTGGATCCCACAACGAGTTATCATGGAGTAAACCTTTATCCCCGGCAAAGCTTCCAGCAAAGCAATCCCTCACCCGGCGCTGCGCAACAAGCCAGGAATATTGGCATTGTTTATCTGGGTTATCAGCAGCTTTCTTGCATTCTCTTTCAACACCAGCTCTCCTCTTGTCAATCAACTCTTTCCATTCATCATACCTGGGTCCAGAATTTGGGTATTTCTCAACATAAAGAAGGTTGTCAAAGGCAACAAGTGCATCGTGGATATCAATAATGTCATAAAGTTTCTCGTGCTTCTTTGAAGTCCCATCTTTCCGGGACTTCAGGATATCATAAAATGAACGGTTATCACGCAGAAGGTACCCCTTCGGATACTCGCCCGCATAACATTCCTGTAATCGCCTCAAAGCTACATCCCAAACATATTTCTTTAAGTTATCTGGTCTTCCATAAATCTTGACCTTCACACAGGAATTCAGAGCTTTCCTCCCTTCGTCGCCCAACACATCGCCGTTAGCATAAAGCATGCCTCTTTTAAACCAGCCACGCTGTCTTCAGTGAGGAATCGAAGTCGCCGATTACTACGACCTGTGTATCCCCGTATATCCAGTAGTCTGTTTGATTTTATGTCAGAAGCTTCTATAAAACCATAACGAACGATTATTGACAGAAGAAAGTGGGCAGAAAGAAAAAGAAGAAATGATGCAATATGCAGAAGAAATGATGCAATATCCAGAAGAAATGATGCAATATCTTGCAATATCCAGAAGAAATGATGCAATATCCAGGTAACCAGGCCATTTCTGAGAAAGCGGGGGAGTTTTTCTTGAGCCTTCAACCATCATAAACGGGACAGCGGCTTCGCTTCTGTACGCAGTCGTGGAAGTCAATCCACGTGGATCAAATTCAAGATGGCGTCCAGACTGTCTGTGTTACGAAACTTGACTTTGAGAGGAAATATTCAGCTTCTTCGCCAACAAGTAAGTTCTTTTTCATGTACCAATAGGATCATCATCATGGTTTTTATTATGAGTCCTTTTTTTCCAGAGTCGAACAAATCTAACGACAAGGCGGCCAATATGCTCTTGCGCGGCCATGAAAAATGCAAGATTTAACAAGGTACGGTTGGTTGGATGCCATTGAGAATTTTTTTAATGATTCACTTTAGTAACTTCGATCTTCTTTCCACTAACTATTTTCCTCTCCTTTTTTTATTTTAAACCTTGCAGGAATTGGTCAAACCAAAACAGAGTGTGCGCTTCCTCCGAACAACCTCAGGTAAGGTCAAGTTCTATCAATTAAAGATTACTGGACACCTTTATACCCTGACATTTTTGTGATCTCCGAGCTTCATGATATCGATCTCGGCCGCAATTTATTCATAGTTTTTGTACCGTTTCGCTCGTGATTTTGTTCCTTTATCGGTCTTTTTTACAACTTTCTTTCACTAACAGATTTTTTGCGAACTTCCGGTGAAGGTGTCTTGGGGGTGTGTCGGGGGTGTGGAAAGTAAATATTAAAAAACCGAGGAACCCGTGCTATATTTATGATTTTTTTTTCTGTCTGTATCTCGCTGTGCTTTCTGTTAATTGCTTTTACTGCAAGTGTATGTGAGACATTTTAAAAACAACATCCTCTGAATGGAAGTTCTTAAATTGATTAAAATGTGTTTGTATGGACAGAGGACTGAGGTCAGACCAGTCAAATTATTCTCTGGGATATGGACAACTTTCTGCATGAATCATAACAGGATTAACCCTAGTCAGAATTGAAGAGCTGAGAAAATACAATGTAACTGTCAAATTTTCTAGGTTAATTTTTCATTTCACTCAAAAGTGCCTGCATTTTTTTGAAATTATGCGGCCTTCAACACAATCAATGAACATCACTGTCTTTTTTTTTTTGTTGTTCTTTTGTTTCACTCCAAGGCATCTGTTGTTCTACTTCTTTCTTTTCTTTCTTTCCCCGTCTCCATATTTTTGTTTCCTTGTTCTAAAAATCTTAAAGCACAAACCAGCAATAATAATAATAATGATAATGATAATGATAATAATAAATTAATTAATTAATGAAAAAAAAAATAGTAGTATTCCCTGAATAAATTGAATGCCACATGCAAAACTTCAGAAACTTTTGAACAAAACAAGACATCAGTCTAGAATATGGCATAAGACCAAAATGCCCTCAGCCTTTTAATATTTATTATTTTTGGTGTGTTAATAGAGTGATAAATGTTACTTACTTTCTCTTTTTTTCCTTTTTTTGTTAAGGTATGAATGGAGAAGTTATGCCATTCAACTTGTCCGACATTGGGGAGGGAATTGCTGAAGTGTCAATCAAAGAATGGTAGGAAACTTTAGTTTACTGTATTTAGTTGAGGAAAACATTGTTTAGTTTCAGAAAATATCCATACTCCTCCCATAGTTACTGTAGTTTTTTGTTTTAGAACCATGATTAATAAAATATAGCTCTAGAAGTCATTTTTTAAATTGTTTTTTTTTTTTTTTGCATTTTGTGTTCAGGTTTGTGAAGCCAGGAGACCACGTCAGTCAGTTTGACAGCATTTGTGAGGTGCAGAGTGATAAGGTACACAAGCAAAACACTAATGATAATTAACCAACAAAGCATACATTTTCCCTACACTGTTGTCATATATTTTTAATGGTGCTATGTAGGAGAATTTGTTTGAACGTCAAGAACTCATCTCTGAACGCCAAAGCAACATGGCCGAACTTGGGGCACCCAAATAAGTTGACAACCCAAAATGACTAAAATCAAAGAAAACAACAGTGGACAATAAAAAGTTAAGATAAAACGTAAGTAAACTTCCTTCAAGGACTTATAAAATTCCACAGGTTTAGACACATAGTTTGTGAAACTATTCTTCTGTTATAAAACTGACTTCATTCTGTTTGTGAATGTTAGGCTTCAGTGACCATAACAAGTCGCTTTGATGGAACCATCCGGAAAATATATTATGAAGTGGATGACATTGCTAAAGTTGGGCAGCCCCTTGTGGACATAGAAATATCTTCTCAGGCAGAAAGCAGTAAGTTTAAATCATGCAAAATGATTACCCTCTCATGACTTCAGCAATCTAGTCAGAGCTGTCCTGATTTCTGAATTTATCTCTAAATGTAATGTTTGGAAACGTGCTCCATCTTGGTGTCTGTGCACAGAGCTGTCTCAGATTTTTTCTTGAAGAATCTTATCTACTGAACTCATCTGCTTATATTACTTTAGTACATCATTCATTCCAATACATATTGTAAGTTTCTCAGTTTAAAAGTTGGAGATTCCATGCCCTAACAATTTTGCCAAAGTATAGGTATATAGATGGGTGCGTGTCATAATAACAAAGAAAACTATTCATAGCTACGTTTGCATCTAGGAGAACCCAGGTGGAATACAGGCAAGGCTGCTGCCAAACAGGAGCCCGATAGCCTGGGGCACCCAAGAAAATGCTCTGGCCACCTAGAATTTTTTGCAGCAGTACACTGCACCTAACACTTCACTTGTTGGGCTCCTAACTTCACGGCTTTTGGCCTTGTGGGCTCTTTGAAATTTTTCTTAGGCAACAGCCTTGACAGATAATTAGAAATGAAGCAGTTATCAATGAAACATGGGCAGTAATATTATTGGTGTTAGTGTGATGATGGTTGACAGCTCCTTATTATCAACTAATAATATTTAGTCAGGCCCCAGTTGTTCAAAGGCCGGATAACTTTATCCGCTGAATAAGGCACTCTTCAGCGTCTAAAATATACTTCACGTTAAATGTTGTCCAAGGTTTTTGTACACTCCCTAATTAAGCTGTGCTTAGTTTGTGAATATTCGCTTGTGCACAAGGAAATACTGAAATCTTTGCACAGATTGAAACTGTCGGATAGTGACTTTATCCACTGGATAAAGTTATCCAGCCTTTGAACAACTGGGGCCTGATGTATGTAAAATGAAATTATTTGTGTCTTTGTCACTCATGTTTTGCCATGGTTGGTGCAAAGTGCATATTTTTTTCGAAATCCAACAGTTTCTTGGCTTGTTAGGGTAACCATCAAAGCACCCCCAAGTTAAACGCCCCTGACAAAGTGCCCCTTCATTCGAAGACATAACGCCCCTAGAGACAATCAAGATATACATGTATATTCCTCATTCTAAAAGTGAGAAGTTACAAGCACGCTTTCTATTAAAGCTTCAAGCTTCGAGTAAGTAAACAAATATGTTACAACGAACAAAACAACTAAACCTCTAAATTCTTCATTCTCTGCTTAACTGACTTTGGTGGCATCGTGTCTTCCGTTAGGGGGGGTTACAGTATGTCTCATCTGTTGGGGTTGTTTGACCATAAACCCTTGTTGGTATCTGCTGTGATTGGTCAGAGCAACACGTTTGCTTTTCATTCCATAACCTTGTCTGAAGGTTTGTCAAAAGCTCTTGCTATAATTTCATCGTATCATGGTTTTGCAGATGTTGATGCTGGTCCAAGTCCTGCCGAAGATGTCATGGCTGCGCAACAAAAGCCCAAACCAACACATGCCATAGAAGAACCTCTTCCTCCTCCACCTCCTACCCCACAGTCATCAGCATCACAATCAGTGGGTTCTCCACCCCCACCCCCTCAGACAGCACAACAGCATCAAAGAAGTGGCAGCGGCAAGGTGCTTGCAACACCAGCAGTACGCAAGATTGCCATGGATCACAATGTAAGGAGAGTCAGTTCCCAGATTTAAGATATCGATTCACGTTACTTACTGCTTTATGTCTACGATTAACTAAGGATAATTGAAGGGCTGAGAGCAAAATCAACCTAAATGACTTGTCACATCACTTTTTTGTTGTTTCAGCTCAGATTGACCTGAGTTTTTGCATGTCGCCTTGAATTCCTTTGGGAAATGTTGCTTCAATGTTTTATCCACTGCTTTGATTATGGGCAAGTTTGAACGTTTTTTATGTTTTTTTTTCAGATCGTGCTAACTGATGTCCCAGGAACAGGGAGAGATGGTAGAATACTCAAAGAAGACATCATGCGTTACATTGACGGAATGAAAACTGTTGCTGCAGGTACTAAAATTGAATGTTTTGTGATGTGCAATATTTTTGTGGTATTAGACAGTGCTGTTGCATCTCAAAAACGTTTTGCAGAGAAAAATGTAAAACACAGTCAATGACAGACGAACCTTCCTGGCCCATGGAACCTTAATGTTTGGTAGACAATAACTGCACCTTACTTCATTGTTGGTGTTTAAATTTACGGTTCTTTTACTGTAATAAAATTGTTAGTAACATTTTGCAACTGTCTAGTCACAACTTACAATAGTTTACATTTTCTCAGTGGTTCAACTAGCAAATACCCATCATTCAGGTCAAGGTTGCTCTCTTGCTATGCCTTGCTTTGTAAAGTACAGCTTTGCCCAATGACTTAGCCTCAAACACTGTCTAACTATAAAATACAATGTGCAAGGTTCAGAGTCGCATTTGCCTTTAGTTGTTCTGCTTACTGCAGGTTTTGTATTTGAAAGTTAACTGTTATACAGTGCCCAGTTGTTCAAAGCCCAATTAATCTAATCCTGGGTTAATGCAAACTTTGACTCCAATTTAATTGCTAATCAACAAAGATTCTTCTAAAAGATTTTTAGCCCTTTGTTTTAAATTAGTCTTTTCTTTACCTTTAGCTCGAAATTAGGCTTTAAAACCTTTTTAAATAGCACGATGAAAGCGCCGATTAACTTCTAAGTTCTAATTGTGGATTAGCGTTAATCGGCTTTCGAACAACCCAACCCAGAACAGTGGCATTAACAGCACACTGTTAATTTTGGAGAATAATAGTAAAAACCTGTCGGATTTAGCAAGGAGACATTATTCTGGCTAAAGTTATTTTGAGGGACTGGTGAAGTGTGTCCTTGTTACTGCAGCTATTACAAAAAAAACGTTATTCCTGTTTCATCAGTGACCTTTGCAGTCATCAAGCTTACCTACATTTATATGAATCCTTACTACTGTAAATAGTCACCTCAGTATTCTAACACTTCTTGGGATATCAATATCTCCACAGCACCTCCCCCCACAGTGGATGTAGGAGCAGCTCCTACTGTCCCACCCACCCCAATCAGACGCCCTGAGGTTATGCTTGAGGACAGAACAGAACCAATCAAGGGAATAAGGAAAGCAATGGTTAAAGCAATGACAGCTTCCCTTGCTATCCCTCATTTTGGTTACAAGGATGAAATCATTCTAAACGAGCTTGTAAGGTAATTTGCTTATGTTTTGTGAGAATATCCATAGATGTCAAATTGAGAAACTACCTGCATGTTGTTTGGTAACATCAATGAGTAATAAAACTGATTTTCAAGATAAAATTTAATGCTAGTATTTATGAATATAAATTGAAGGGGTGTATATTGCTTTTTCTTGTTTTTGTTTTTTTATTTACACACTGACTTGTTTTGGCATGAAGAATGTCATTCTGTGATTTTTTTAACTTTTGTTTTTGTTGCATCAACTTGATTGTTGGCTCCATTTTTCTAAAAAAAAAAAAGCAAAATAAACAGAGAAAAACATCGAAGAACAATATTCATGTCAAAACAAGTGCACAAACTTTGTAAAGAATTAGCAAGGTCCTGCAAAAAAATTCACCAAAAAAGTGGTGTACACCTCTTTTACTGGAATCCTTCAATATTAATCACTATGGCTCCTTGTGAAAGAAGGATCTGTGAAAATGCCTTTTATTTTTAATGATTCATTTTGCCAGTTGATGAGTGAGAGACATTCTCATTACTGTGTAGCTGTAGAGTGACTATTGATTCCTTTGAATTTTCAGACTAAGAAACCACAGTAAAGAATCATTCCTGTCCAGAGGCGTGAAGCTGTCATTTATGCCAATGTTTATAAAGGCAGCTTCCATGGCCCTCTTACACTTTCCAATACTAAACAGTTCAGTTGATCCAGAATGCGAGACTCTTACCTACAAGGTCAGTTGTGTGACAAAGATGCTGTACCCTTAACTTTCATTCAACATTCCTTCACATGGATAACATAACTTAAGATTTCGTCTTTGAATAGTCAAGTACATGACACTGTATGATTTTACTCAATTGATAAATCTTTGCCGGGAAACTTTTAAACTTTGCCATCAAAAGCATATCTTTGCTTTCCATTTGTTGGAACTGGCCAGCCAGTTCAATCATTTCGCAAAGGGAATGCATCAATTTATTTGAACCATAGTTTTTATACCATTTTTTTGAATTGCTTCAAAATGGCGCACATTACTCTCAGAGTGTGCCTTCGTGAAGAATTCAAAGAATCAGTCCATCAAATTGGTTCAGTCTGTTTACGGACCAACTGGTCTGGTGGGCCAGTTATGAGAAATGGAAAGCAGGCTTGGGTTGTCAGTAAACCCCAAAAATAACCGAGAAATGCCCTTTTGGAAGAATACACTGCATTCCAATACATCAGTGTTTTATACTACACTGTTTTACACTGGAGGAAGACCTATTTTGTTTGATAACTATTAAAATTAACTGACAGCACGACTGTTGTACAGAGGTGCATCTAGTACGTAATCATGTCATTTTGGGGCTTTTTGTAGTCTCCTGACAACAATACGATTATTCTTACCATTATTGATTAAAAGTTATTTCTTTGTATATATGTACTAATAAAAACTTTTCAGTCTATTTATATTGTAATAAATTTCCTTAACCCTATAACCCCTATTATCAAAGAACCAATTCTCCTATCTTGTCTCCATACTTTTCTTATAAAAGTACAGTGGAGAAGATATAATTTAACTATCAACAAAATTCACCTTGGGTGATCATATCCTTAATTCTCATGACCTCAGGAGTTGAATAAGCATAATTTAATATTACCAGGAGAATTTGATGCTGATCACTGCCAAGGCTCAAAGGGTTAAGTAACAAAGTAATCGCTTCTCTCATTCCTTAAAAAGCTTGACAGTGCGAAATCAATATATGTTGAACTGAAGATTTCTGTTTGTGTTGTTAGGGCTCTCACAACATTGGTGTTGCCATGGATACACAACAAGGCTTACTAGTACCTAATGTGAAAAATGTCCAGAACAAGTCAATATTTGATATTGCCATGGAACTTAACAGATTGCATGAACTGGGACTTAGTGGGAAATTAAGTCCAGAAGACCTGACGGGAGGGACCTTCTCATTGTCGAACATTGGATCTGTAAGTAATACTTCAGATTTAAAGCTGGAAACAGTAGGCAGGCAAATAATTGCTGAACTGTTTTTTTATTTGAAGGGCTCTGTTTATTTGCCCTTAGAATCCAAATGTATTCATTCAACAAATTAGCTCCCCAAATCTCATGTTGTATACAGACTAGTTAATATTAATAATGTTAGAAACATTTTCAATAAACAACTCAAATTGTTGTTTGTCTTGCTGTGGAAAGTTCTCTTAAGTAAACATGAAAATGGCCTAGTTTGTTATTCCAAAAAAAAAATCCTCTAGAATGTATATGGAATTTCACCCCAGCCTCATTACCTTGATTCTCTGCTAACAAAATTTACAGTTCCTTTGAATGTTTAGGATAGCAAAGTTTATTTTTTCTGAAATTAAACTAAGTTACACTATAAGTAATGAAATGTGGTTTCTATGCAGATTGGAGGAACATACGCCAAACCAGTAATAATGCCACCTGAGGTAGCCATTGGTGCTATTGGAAGAATACAGGTTTGTACCTCTTGCTGACAGTTGTAAAAGAAATAAATTGCAAAAAAGCAAATTCAACAAAGAGATTTTCTCACTCAGACCTCTAGTGAAAGCTCTTCAATGAATTTTGTTCCCACACTATGAAACCTTAAAAGAAGTCTGAAAACATTTGCTCTATCTAAGGTGGACACCCTAAGTACCAGTTCCAATCTGTCTGCCTAAGATAGGTGTGCCTCAAAAAAGAGTTTAGTTGCCAAACAAGTGAAATTTGGCACGTCAACCTGACATTGGCCACCCTATAGCCCTTTAACGCTTTACAATAAAAGTACCTTAAAATTCTAAAAATGGAAAGTCAATAAAATTATAAAACCAGACTAAGTTTACTTGCACAACTTTTAAAACACAATGGCTTATTGCTTTTTACAGCAAGTCCCCAAGTTTGATAAGGATGATAACATATACAAGGCACACGTCGTCAATGTGAGCTGGTCAGCCGATCACAGGGTCATAGAGGGTGCAACAATGGCTCGATTCTCAAATCTGTGGAAATCATACTTGGAAAATCCAGCCTCGATGATGATGGACTTGAGATAACAGTCTTTGTAACAACTAGGACTTGCAATGTTTAGGAAATACAAGGCGGTTTTAAGAATATAATACTGCCAGGGGATCTACGTGTGAACACATGGCCTGAAAACATTACATGAGTGGATACGAAACACAGCATGATTTGCCACTAAACTTTGAATGTTTGTCAGGGCATAAGTTTGCACTAAATTAAGTTGTTACTAAGTTAAATGAAACTGAGCTTACATGTACGTTGTTTTCAGTGTTAAGCCTATGAGAGGGGAGGGGGGAAGGTGTGGGGCATTTGATCTAAATCTTTCCATCCCCACCCAGGGGAATTTGACTTTCGAATTAATGACCAGAATACATCCAGTATATCGATACACTTGAAAGGGAAATAAATTGGTGCAACCCGCACCATTAGCAACATCTTACATGGTTGGTCAAGATCAAGAGGACAAAAGAACAAACAGAACAATGTTCCCAACCCTAAAAAACAATGCAGCTGCAAGTTATAAGGGTCAAATGAAAAAAGAACTTTTGAAAGGTGCAGGTCTTTAAGTCACCCAGTGTGCAGGGATAAATTTGTTCTTGGGTGACCCATTTTCTGGTCTCATGAAGGAGATTGTTATAAAAATTTTTTTTTTAAAAAAAGAGTCATCCACCCCCCCCCCCCCCCGACTCTCTCAACCAGGGCTTAACATCAACAGATACAAAATTATGCATATTTAAACAACAAATGTTTGGTGATCAATCAAACAATGTTTGATATTAACTTGGATCATGACAATCAATTATTAAGGCTCCACATGGATGTTAAGGCATCATTTTATTGATATATACATTCATAATTTCAATTCAAGAAACAGGGTCCTTATTTATGGGGGAATATCAACAATGACAAATATTATGAACTGACGAGTCTGTTGTTATGGTATTTTAACTTCTCCAAAAGGAAGAAAAAACCTGAGTGGAGTTATATGGCAATGATTTACTGGACATTTAGCCTGTTCTCCAGGGCTGAGTTGTTCAAAGCCCGATTAAGCTAGTCGTGGGTTAATGTGAAGTTTGCTTCGAGTTTAATTACTAATCAATAAGCATTTTTCCAAAAGACTTTTTCTCTTCAGTTTTGACTTAAACTTTTCTTTGCCTTTAGTTTAAAATCAGCATTGCTGATAGTCGAGGTGGCCTCTCTTATAAGCCTGGTGGTTTCTTGAGGTCTCCTCGCCATTATTGTAAATTGAATGATTTCTTTTTAATAAGGCAAATAAATGATCATAACGAGAGAGATAAAAACCTTGGTTAACTTATCAGGGATTAGCATTAATCGGCTTTCAAACAACTGGACCCAGCAGTTTTTGATGAGCAATTGTGCTTGTTACATCCAATGTGAGATCTTGAAAAGGCAATCAGTAACAGTTATATACTCTATGGGCAAAATTAGACTTGTTTAGAGTAATGGCCAAAAACACCACGTTATCGGTGGTCAGGCATAAATCAGTACAATTCAATATATTATTTCACAGGTCAAGTTGCAAACCTTGATGTCAATATTTTTGAATTATTACCACTAAGGAGACAGTGATATTTTGATATAAAACATTATTTAAAAGCTGTTTCATCTTTATTTTCACATGCAGTTTCTATATAAGGGTTTAAAAAATAGGTAGAAAAAAGGGCTACATTTTGTCGGTATATATTTATCACTTGACAAACTTGAGACTGTGGAATATGTCTAATGTATGTATTTTTAATTGTTAATTTTGTGACTTGGTAGGTGTTATAAATTACAGTGAAACCTAAAAATTTACTTGGTTCACTCACAACTGTATTTATCAATATTTTCAGTTTGCTTCTCCAGACTCAATAGTTTGGATAAGTCAAAATGAAAGTTAGATTATGTTCAAGACAACTGGTGGTTGTCTCAAGAAAATTAAAATCAATTTTGCTGGATTTTCTATTGTGTCTGGTGGACTTGTCCATTAGTTAGAATTCTGGGCTGTTATCTTATCTAGGTACAACAATTCCTGCCTTTGGCTTTTTCCACTATCAATGCTATGACATTATCAATAGGCTTCTTTCGATAATTATATCAAAATTCAGCTTGATAACAAGGCTTAAAGGACACAAAACAAAGGAAACCGAATTATGTTTATTCATGTCTGTTGTTTGTGTCCTCTGGAATTCAATATCAAGTTGATTTTAATATTTTGAAAGGAGCCTATGATGTCACCTTTTGACGTGGTTTTTCTTTTTTCTTCCTTTCTTTCTTCCTTTTTTTTTTTTTTTTTTTTGTTATGTTTTATTTTGTTTTCATTATTAATAGTAAATTCTAGACTAAAATAAGGTGAATGAGAGACCATCACAATACAAAGAAAGCCTGAAAAAAATTCAGGTTTGAACAGGATTTGAACCCATGACCTCTGAGGGTAAACCCTTCACTAAAAATGCAGGGTTGGATGACTTCTACTCAGGTTTTAGTAAAGGAATGTGAGAGGTCATTTTTGTGGTGGATTGCTCTCATTCTGAATTCTGAAAATTGTACCACACTAGTCAACCTATACAACTTTCAGGAGCCCTTGCAACTTTCTGTCAAAAGCTAAATACTAACGGCAACTGAATGTTTCTGACCTTCTTAAGACACGCTCCTTGCAATCGACAATAAATTAAGCAAAGTTTGCCATGTGCCGTTAGTCCTCTTCCGAAGAAGAGTCATCCCTTCTGCTTTTCTTCTTTTTTCTTTTCCTTTTTTCTCCATGTTTGTGTTTTTTGCTGTGACGTTTACGTTTGGAATGTTCTTTCCTATAAAATTAATCAAATATTGCACTTTGTAAGTCGTAATTATTGTTCAAGTGAACTGCATACTGTAAGTAGCCTGTGTGTGTATCTTAATTTAGCCCATTTGATTGCGGCTTAGTATCACTGTTCCCTTATTTTAAATTTTTAATTTCCCATTTAGACATTTTCAGCAAGAAATTTTCATTGTTGATTGGTGTTGTTGTGTGCTTACTTGTGTTTCCTTGACTTCTTCTTCTTTTGTCTGTTATCATCTGAGTCATCATCACCTGAAAGGTGTTTTTGGAGATTATTAACCCTTTTAAGCCCTAACAATGATCAGCATCAAATTTCTCCTTTTTAATATCAATGCTTATTCGAACCCTGAGATAATGAGAATTAAGGATGTAATTTTCTTGATATTTTACCAACTTCTCCCCAGGATGTTAAAAAGAAAAATATGGGGACAAGATAGGAGAATTTGTTCTTTGATATTAGAGGTTAAAGGGTTAATATATGGCAGCCAACTTTTCCTTCATGAAAACAGCTGGCCATCAGATCTAACAGTAAACTGTATTTTCATAAAATGTGCAAACTTTGAAGTAAACGACCAATCCACCAGATGTCCAGTGTGTGAAATGACATGATTTAATGATGAGTTTTAGAATGGTGAATACTGAATACCAAGAATGATGACTATTTCATTCCTCTTTTACATAAAAGCAAGTTATATATTAAATTACATCAGAGTTGCCCAGTTTTTGTATACATTTATGATCATCCTATACTTTTTTTTTTCATTCAGTTCAATGCTAAATTTTCAATTTAAGTTTGCACATCAGAGCAACAAACCCAACAAATATATATTTATGGCCATAAATAGTTAAAAGGATTGTTTAGAAAAGAAAAACTATAATTATTGCATTTAGAAACTGGGCATGTTTGGAGTCTTTTTACAATTTCTTGGTCAAAAATGCAGAATACACTCCTATTCAATATTACACAATGAGAACAGTTACATGTAGTTATCCATAACACTTAGACTTTCTCAAAGTCGCTCGCTAAGCTCGACTTCAAAGCAAGTCTACCATAACACTGAAAAAGACCTAAACTTGAAAAATCCTTACTCTGAGCACTTTCATCTGTTGATGGTGAATGACGCCTCTTTGAACTGCAAAATAAAAAAGAAACGTTTCATAATGTTGCTCAAATCTGATCGTCAATAATGACACAATTTCATGACATTAAAAGATTCTGCCAGAATACCAAGCAACTTACGTTTTTGAGGTAGGTGGAGAGTATGAAGCGGCCCTCTGCCTTGGTACGTCTCGTTCCTTTAGTGTCCTTTCTAGTGATTGAGACCTCCTGAATATTAAAGGAACAACAATATTGAGTGACGATCATAAAATCTACATGTACATGTTTCAAAATAAAATTACATTTAGAAAAGATTTAGATACCTGGAGGATCTTTGCCTTTCTTTCACTGTTTTCCTTTTCCTTGTCTTTGTTTTTCTTGCTTTACTATCAGAGTCTGATGAGGAAGGTGTTGAGGTGGAGCTCACGCTGACTTCTTTGTCACTTTCATCCTCGCTAGAAGTGCTACTGACATCAACAACTACGTCTTTCTTGGGGTCGACACGAACAAAGTTGCGACACTGAAATGTCAGGTGACCACCTGATGTTTAAAATGACAATCAGTCAAGCTAAAGAGGGCACTGAAATCAACCTTAGTGCAGAGACTAAAACGTAAAGTCTGTATCCATTCTAGCAGTCTAGAAGTCTCGTTAGAGCTGGTGCAGGGGAATTTCTGTACACATTATGCAGTGAGTAGAAGCATTACTGTGATGGGAAGTGGCATGGCCAAGTGGTTTAAGGGTGCTGGACTTGTTATCCAGATGTCTTGGGTTCAAGTTCTGCTTTGACCACTCAAATTTGTTTCATGTTAACCCTCAAATCTAAGGCCATGTAAATAGCCAACTGGTTTGCCTCCCAACAGTTGGGATTTTTAATAAAATGTTATGTTCAGTTTTTGTATTTATTTCACGGATTTATAGTGTCCTCAATTAGCACTACAGTGTCAAATAGTTTGACACTTCAAATGGCACATTGTTGTATCTAGCAATGCTTGATACACATTGAGGACAAAATCTAAGAAGCCACAGAGCCACAAGTATTAAATAGGAAATGTTCCTTGTCTTTTTTTTCTTTTTTTAGCGAGAAGATATCCCGCAGTTCAGCCCTCAAGATTACTACTAACAGCTATTTTCTGTAACTAAACTTACTGTAACCACATTTCTTGCAGCCTGTTCTCTGACTTTCTGTGTTCTGGTTTGTGAGTCTTCCTATTAAGTCTGGTGGTAAAAAGTCAAACACAATCTAAAATGTTCTTTTTATAGCTCAGTTTATAATGTGGCTAAATGTAATTTAGGCAAAGTTAAATTCAAGGCAATGCAATAAGCGGTCTCCCCCTTAAGCGTATCTGATCTCAGGGACTCCCTGCTTGTTTTGTGACTTACGTTGCATTGCATGCTTGCATTTTTGGAGCTGATCGTTGTGGATCTCAGGCTGCCTAAGTTGCATGAAAGCAAATCTTTGTGGATTCTTGTTCCCAGCCTCTTGGGTTTTGGTATTGGTATTGGTATTTTTCACTGAATTCCTTTCAGTGCCAGTTGGCGGCTGCATGCATGCAGGGGTGGTTCCTGCTTGCAGGGTTGCTATGGATACCTCCCTGATATGCCTGAAGTGCTCAGGCCTCCTGCCAACCTGTAAGGCACTAGTTCCCAAGCTCATCTATTGGTGATGAGTTTGAAAGATGGTGAATTCAAGCTTTTGAGCCAATCATCAGCTAAATGCTAATGCATTGGTCAATTCCAGCAATCCCCATCCCCCCTCCCCAGCCTGGGCAAAGGGATTCAGCATTAGGTTACCCCAGGGTATTTGGAGGAGGACTCCCATATAAAAGTAACAGGGGTAATTGTCGGAAATTTTGAAAAGGAACCCCTAAAAGGAACAAGAGGTACCAAATCACTTGACTGTCTGTTTACTTCTTGTCATATTTTTCGGCTCAATACCCTAAAAGGTACCACCATACCTCTGACAGAGGTCAGTTTAGATTGTTGCACCCTAAGGGGGTACCAAACCATGAATTTTAACCCCTAAAAGGTACAACAATCACCCCCATCACTATTATTTGGAACCCCCCCCCCCCCCTTCCGAGGAATAACACTGTCATTTGTTTTCAATATTATAAGTTCACCAATAAACTGCATTAAAGGAAAACAAAAATGAGATGGTAGATCCACAGAATGGGCACTGGAGCAACAATGCCAAATATGATTTATCTGAGACAGACAATGTAGTTTGTCTTGAACCTTCCATTAGTATCCCCACCTCCAATCTTCCCCCCCCCCCCCCAAAAAAAAAAAAAAACACCTGGACTGACCCCTGGGCATTAGCTTTTTTTGAAAATAATCTGGCAAATGCCCCACGGTCAGGCGTCCCTCGCAGACAGTCCCTCGCAGACACCCTTTTGGCTAGTCATGCAATCTTTCCTCCCCAACAAAAGGGGAGGACAGATTGCATGGGAGGCTACCTACGGTCAGGACAAACAAGCTAGTCAAATGCCCCACAGTGCAATGGGAACCGTGCAATGTAAAACGGCTTTGGTTTCTTCGTGTCTGGGCTAATGAAAGCTTATTTACGCCAACCTGCATCTCAGAGTTTAAGAACGAGTAAGGCTCATAATTCAGTAGCTCGACGGCTCGTCAGTCGACTGGCGAGCTGCCGAGCCACTTGAATAATACTGGTTCTATTTGACTGGCGAGCCGCCGAGCCACTTAAGCTTAAATAAGCTTATACAATGGTGGAAAAGTGGCCCTGTGTTATTAGTTTAGCCAAAAAATCAGAATACAGTTTTCTACTTTCACGAGCTAATTTCTAAGGAAAAGAAAAAAATTACTTACCTTTTATATCTGTAGAACTCATTGTTGCACCTGCGGAAGAGCCAGCTTTCTAATTCAGTGACAACGAACGAGCAAAAAAACGTAGAATAAGCCCAAAGAAACAACAGGCAATTCAAAACGCCGCCATGATGGATGGACGAGAGGGACTGAAACTAACTAGAACTTAGACTCCTCTCAATCGGCATTGCAAAAGAAAATGGCGGGTTGAATTGTAATGGCATCGCGTTCTCTTTGTGTGTTTTGTTAAATTTTGCTCGGGCGAAGTGAATTGATCAAATGTCGTATCGGAAGGCAAGTAAACGTAGAAGAGAAGCAGGTGGGGATGATGACTTTTCTCCTTCAGTTGCCCCGCAAAAGAAGAGATCGAAATCACACAACATTGGAGCTGAGCGTTGTGAAAGTCCACAAAATACTTCTTTGGATGAAAGTGAATCTGCGGTAAGAAGGTCATCAAGGACTCCAAAACCGAAAGTGTTTGATGATGAAGAAACTTTCGTTATCGGTAGAACTCCTGAGGCATCAAACCCAGGTGATTCTGGTTTGATTCAACCAGTGGAATCTTCCTTGCTTCAGACAAACTTGCAGCGGATTACTCCAAACGACGAGGCTTCGATCTCGAGGAAACAGCAAAAAAGCGTTGGTGCTACTTATGACGAGGGCCACAAAAGGGAAACGAGGCGGAGTTATAAAGATTATCTGAAAGAACTCGTAAAAGAAACAGATGTGGTAAAACAAACAAGTAATGAGTTTTATAGTGTAGAACAAACGACAAGTAAGACTGGACAAAGCAATCGCGATAAAAAAATTAATTCTGCAAGGCGAAAATCTGAAGTTATTGCTGGAGATGCGACACCCAAAGTTACCAGTGTCATGCCCAAGACCCCAAAAGAAAAAAGTCCTTCATATGTAAGGATCAAAAGAGAGCCCTCAGATGAGGCCTCACCTAACGTCCGGTCTTCTTCAAGGACCCCTGTTCCCAAAAGGGTCTTTTCTCTGCTTGAAGGTGAAGGAATGGTTAAGATAAAAACAGAGATGCCTAGCTCCCCAGAAGTTGAAAGTGAGCCTGTAGAATTTTCCTCATCCAAAGTAAGATCATCATCCAGGGCCCACATACCAAAGAAAAGTTTCCCTTTGCTTGAGGACGATGACACCATGAAAGTTCAACAGGCTACTCCAGAGCAGACATCTTCTAAAGCAAGGACACCAAAACTTCAAGTTGGCAAGAGACAACATTCAGCAACAGAGGAAGACACTCAGCAGTATCTGTCAAGAAATACTCCGACAAATTCCGAGGAACCATCACCTAAAGTTAGAATATCATCACGTGGGCATATGCCAAAGAGAACTTTTGCGCTTCTCGAAGGCGATGAAACAACTAGTGAGGTTCAAGATGAGAGTAATATTGCTGACAAAGTTTGGGAGGATGAAAAATATCAACCAGAGAGTTCAACTGAGCAAGGAAAAAGAAAAGATGCGAATAAAGAAGCCAAGAGACGAACAAGTAGCAGCGGTAAACAGCTTAGTAGTAAGCAAAGATCGTCTAAGGAGGAAATGACACAGGCTCCAAACTTTGACAATAATAAGCCAGATGGCTTTCCTGTGTCAGTGAAAGTGGAAAAATTAGAAACGCCCAGACGTAACAGTAAGTCAGGAGATTTAGAAAATGGTGATGCCAAGACTCCAAGTTCCTCTAAATTTACCCCAGGGAGAAAGCGCTCCACTGGCACAGAAGCCGACGACTACCAAGGTAGGCCAAATAAACGCAAAGGTAAACCTGTGAAAAGGAAGGTTGCTTCCTCTGAACAAACTCATGTATCTGAGTTAACTGTGGCTAATGTTAAGGTGAAAATAGAACCAGAGGATGTTTCTCATTGTGAAACCACTGTGATACCAAAGGCAACCAAATCTAAGAGCTTGAGTAGAAAGAAACAAGTGTTTGAATCATCTGGGAAGCAAAGTCCGTCAGGGAGTAGAAGTGCCGTGGCAATAAAACAAGAAAGTGTAGGGAATAACCAAGATTCATTTTCCTTAAGCGACCTTGCCAAGGGAGTTGGTGATAGCTTAGAAAAGGCTGCTGATGCAAGTAATGGTACCTCAAAGGGTAACAGAAAAGGAAAGCTAAGCAAAAATATTGAGCAAAAAACTGCTCATGGTAAGGGCAAGGCTGTAGAGAAATCAAAGAAAGATTCTAGACATTTAGTTACTGAAAGTACAGAACAGGAACACATTATTTTGAAATTACACCTTCCACAATCTGAAGAGTCAAAACACAAGAAACATCACCATCACCACCATCATCACCATCACAAACACAAGCATTCTTCGGGAGATTATGAGGGAAGCTCTCCAAAGAAGTCGCAACACAAGAAAACTGCATCTAAATTACCCAAGAATGTTGCAGACTCCGATGGAAATCAAAGCACAGAAACAAAGAAGAAGAAGAAGAAGATTTCTATCAAGTTTAAAGGTCTTTCTTCTCAGAACATTGATCTTGAAATGGCTGCAGACAGTCCCAGAGTGGTGCAAAGTGTAGAACGTGACCGCAAGGTGAGCGATGAAGCAAGGTCACCACAACCATCCAAGGGAAACAATGAAGAAGAGTCAGCAAAACACTCCAAAGAAAGTGTTAAGAAGAAAAAGAAATCAAAGGCACCGGCAGATTTGCCTTCATCGCAGTCTGGTGGTGAGCGTGTCAAACTAGTGATCAGAAAGGACAAGCTTCCTTCAAGCAGCAAATCTGGTGAAAAGAAAAGTTCGCAGCCGTCAACTTCAGAAGCTAAAGCAGGTGATCAGAAGAAAACGTCAGCTCCTTCAACATCAAGTAAAAAGGGGAAGGGAGCTACAACCCCAGCAAAGACCAGCAAGTCTCCATCGGTATGTTTGAAACATAATTTAGTAAAGTTCTCTTTCAATACCAAAAGTTTTTGGACAAGTTATGTGACTGTGCCTTGTATAGTGGAAGACAAATAGTGCAGTAGAAAAGTTCTGCTTGATAGCTTTCATTTTGATGGTCAGACTTTAGTCAGAATGTCTTCCATAGGCTCAAATGTCGGAGCCTATTACAGTGGAACCTCGATTTAACGAAGTCCTCGATATAACAAACGATATTCTATGTTCCGGCCAAAGTTACAGTAAAATGTATGGAATAGAACCTCGATATAGCGAACCTCGATATAACGAATTCCTCGATATAACGAACATAATCCGGAAGCCCAAATGTAAAATCTACCTGGATATAACGAATAATTACAATGTCAACACGCGACAGAAGATAAACGCTGAACAGATCAACACTCTGAAAGTGTCGTTTTTTTGTAAACATAAGCTGCGCGTCTGCTCAAAAGTGAAAATAATTGCTACTGAAAGCCACCATGCGTAATGAATTGCATCTCAAATCGCGGCACTTCTGGGTGACGAAAATTGCATTGAATTTCGTGACAGAAGTCACCTGTGTTGAAAATCAATCATTAACTATGACCTCGATATAACGAACATTTTGGTCGTCTCCCCTCAAGTTCGTTATATTGAGGTTTTCGATATAACGAACCCTCGATTTAACGAACAAATTTGGCCAGTCCCCAGCGAATTCGTTAAATCGAGGTTCACTGTAACAGAGCATAATATTAAACACTTACCAAACAAAAAATGCTATTCAATAGACCTTTGTTACTCGGCGGCCATGTTGAGTCTCAGGAGAATAAAAAGCTTTGTTTTTGCACGGCGAGCCTCGCACTGAATTCGTGTCTGGGCAAGGCTAGCCGTGCAAAAACAAAGCTTTTTATTCCCCCGAGACGCAACATGGCCGCCGAGTGAGAAAGGTCTAAAAGCTTTCATTTGAATGGTCAGACTTTAGGATTTCATCCACTGGCTCAAACAATAGATCCACCTCGTAAAGTTGTGGCACAATTAACAGCACAACAGGAAGCTTTCAGTAGCTTTCATTTGAGTTGTGAAATCCAGGACAAAATCATCCCTTTCACCCTTCAGCCCTGAGACTTTCAGTTCTGATTTAATTCTTTTTGGTCTGCATCTTCAGAAGCCTAAAGTTGTGACGTCGTATTTGCTGTTTTGCAAGCAGTACCGTAAGAAAGTTGTCGAAGAAAACCCAGGATTAGGTAAGTGCAGTACTTTTGGCAGAAGGATAAGAGGGGCGTGGAGTCATAAAGGGAAAGGGACTTAACTTTACAATAAAGACAAATTGTTATATTGCATTGTATCATGTTGTATTCTATTGCCACTGTATTGTCGCTGTATTGTGTTGTGTTGCATTGTATTGTATTGGATATCACTGTATTATAAATTGTGTTGTATTGCAAATTTTGCATTGGATGTATTGTTTAATACTATTGAATTGCATTATATTTCCATTTTCCTTTTATGATAAACGACATTGAAGTCAAAATTTCTTGTTTCACAGAATTCACTGAAATCAGTAAGAAAGTGGGCACTGCTTGGAACAATCTTGGAGAAGTAGAAAAGGAGGTATGTTCTTGGTCCCCAAAATTACAAGGTGGTTTGAAGGGCCCAATGTATATTAATATTTACACCTGACAATAGCCTGTTTCAGGCTCTGCGAGAGACATGAAGGAGAGGGCAAGGGGAACGAAAATGAGGAGGGACAGACCCCCTGACAAACACCACTTGAGTCAAACTTAAAAATTGAAGACATGCAACTGTACTTTAACCCCTAATATCAAAGACAAAATTCTCCTCTCTTGTCCCCATACTCTCCTTATAAAAGTACTGGGGAGATTGTTATAATAATATCAAGAAAAATTCACCTTAGATGTTCATATCCTTAATTCTCATGACCTCAGGGGTAGAATAAGCATTGATATTATAAGGAGAAATTTAATGCTGATCACTGTAAGGGCTTAAAGGGTTAAATTGCACCTAACCCTCAAAGCCTCAACAAGAATGGCAGATCTTTGGTTTGTGATCGGCTGTAGTTCTTGTGAAGCCACCTACGCCAAAGCCAAATGACAGTTAAAGGATTTTTTGTGTTATTTTCATGATTTTCCAGCGCTGGAGGAGGAAAGCAGAGGAAGTCAAGAAAGCACTTGGAATAATGAGCCCCAAAGCAGACTCATCCACGCATAAAAGTCATGCTGAACCTATTGATGTAGCGGCACACTTACAACTCCTTGGGGAATCTCTTGGTAGAATTGGAGCCTGCCTCAGGGTACAGGTGAGAGATAAACCAAAGCCTCTGAGGGGGTAGGATGGTGTGAATAACAAGGCTGAGCCTATTGATCTAGTGGCACACTTACAGCTCCTTGGGGTATCTCTTGGTACAATAAATTATTGGAGCCTGCCTTAGGGTACAGGTGAGAGGTAAACCATAGACTGTGGGGGGGAAGGGTGGTGTGAAAAACAAGGCTGAGCCTATTGATCTAGCGGCACACTTACAACTCCTCGGGTTATCTCTTGGTACAATAAATTATTGGAGCCTACCTTAGGGTACAGGTGAAAGGATAGTCTGTGAGGGGGAAGGGTGGTGTGAATAACATGGCTCAGCCTATTGATCTATCACTAATCAGTACACTTTCACATCAGATTCCATTGATACAATATTGGTTCAAGACTACATATACATATTTTTAACACTTTGTCTTAAAATAAATTATGTATCCTATCTGGCATAGTGTTGTATTAGTATACCATTTGATTACCTTTTAATATCATGAGTGACAAGTTACACTCATAATTGCGGTCAGTTCCGTTTTGTTTACACACGCAGGAAAAAAAACTTTTGTGTACTTTATCCAACTGCTCAGGACGAACCGTCTCAGGAGTTTTCCTCAAGGCCATTTTCATTACATCAGTTCTCAAAACCCTCACCCAGTTAAAAATTGTGCTCTTTCGCGTATTAAGGTTTTCTGCAGAGTCTTTTAATGCCATAACTTCTTTCATCCGTAACATCTTTAAACGTGCACGTCATCTTGGCACTGAGATATAGGAAACGTTGCCATAGCAATTTTGTAATTTCACATGTGAAATTATAGATTAACGCTGAAATTTCACGCCAGAATTAAGGAGGAATTTGCCACCCATGATATTAGATTGTAAACAATCATCACAACTAATCAAGGAATTATGGGTTCCATGTGTTTGTCTTAGTGAAAAGTTTTCAGTGCAGTATTCAAACTTTGCCTGAAAATAACATTTTATTTTTAAACCAGTTTTAAGCCTGTTGTTGTTTTCTTATTCAAGGACCCTGGTGAAGTCCACGGCAGCTTGTCAGTGTTATTAGACTCAGCTCTGTGTGCTATATCACCATTGCTGTTTCTCACAGCACAAGTGCCAGAAATAAATGGCTGTTCCAGAAAGACTCAGGTGATTTGAACGACTTTAAAGTGACTTCGTATTTACAGTCAATCCACGTCACACGTGACCAGTATTTCCCAGAATGAAATGAACATTCGAATTCCTCTTTGTAATGTCTGACATTTGAATGGAATGTTGAACATTTCTCTGGAAATCTTAATGCTGCAAATTATGTGAAGAAAAGTTCATAGCTTTATACCATCAATAAACTTGGGGAATTGCTATGGGAACTCTGAAATCTTGTTGGCGATGTTTAAAACTGACGTGTAAATTTCAAAACTCTGTTCAAATTTCAAAAATACTGGTTATGCGTGATGCGGATTGACTGTAATGCTAGAAAGATTGACTGTAAGATACAATAATTTGTTTTACAATGATACAGTTGAACCCCTATTTAACCGCCACCCCCCACCCCCAATGAAGTGGCCAATTATCAAATATTTTCCAAAACTATTGTTAGTTTAATACTGTTGATAAAACCCCTGTTAGACGGCCACCTCTATTAAGCAGCCGCGGTCACCTTTTGGCCGTCCTGGTGAGGGTTATCCTATTGTTTTTACCCCTGTTGAGCGACCACCAAGCATTTTTAAAAAAGGGTAATTTGGCCTTGTCCTGAAAAAGCTGATGGCCGATAAGAGTGTGAAACAGGTGACAAATGAGAGTCTTGGTACAATATCAATAAAAATAAATATATCTTATTCTATGCTTTTACATATAATACGCGTGGATATTTTGCGAGTTGCGTAGTATTTTTCTGAGCCCCGGAGGGGTGAGGAGAAATACAAGCAATGAGCAAAATGTCCACCCGTATTATATATAAAACCATTGAATAAGAGATTTATTATTCCACTACAAAAATATTTTGTTATTTTTTGGCTTCTCTTTTCTGGAAAGAGTGTTCCCGCATTGTCTGTCCATCAGTATATAGCAGATGCGAATGACGTAAACAACACAGAAAGCCAGTGAAATGTCTTTGCCCATATTTGTTCTCTCATAAACCGGTCAAATTTGGACACTACAGTCTATTACAGTCTTGTATTTTGGGCGTTATGTTGCCCTTATTTGGTGAAATGACGTAATAGTGGAATAATAATACTTATGATTTTTTTCTTTCTTTCTTTTTTTTTTTTTTTTTTTTTTCCGACAGGCTGAGGTGCTGGATAATCTTGCTTATTTGATGCCTGGACTGGGATGAATCACTCAACTCTTATTTTTAATTTTTATATTATGAATTTGAAAGATTATAATGATAAGTTTGTGTTAGACTTTGACTTTGGATAACAGAAACTAAGTTATTGATAATGAAAACTAATGAGCTATAAAAGAAATAGTACTCAAGTGAAATATGGAATCACATCATGAATCAAATCATTTGGTAATCAAGCTGGACAAAACCCCAGCAAACTTATCAGGACAGTTAATGTTCAAGCTCAGCTATTGAAAATAACTTAACCCAAACAATGAGCGAGTTTTATGTTTAGATTTCTTTTGATCCTAACTTCAAACACTTTTATACACAGAATGCATTGTCTCCTGATTTTAGCCACTTAAGAAATATAGGGATCTTAAGCTGTGATGACGATGGCAATGATAACATCAAAAATTAATAGTTTTCATAAGGAAAACGCTGACTCTGCATGTGTGTTATACACTTTGGCATGTTTTCTTGTCGTCCTCTGCATAGCCTGTATATCCTCGGAGACCCAGAGGCAGATGGTTGAGTCAGGCAAAGTCGAAATGGTTAAGTTTACAAGAATGAGCATCTTTATCCATTTTGACTTCCTCCTGACCGAACTCTCTGCGCCTGGGTGTTCAAGGATGTAGCCTGCGCACTTGGCGGGATATTGGGCATAGGCAAAAGTTGGGCGAAGGAGGAGTGAAACCACAAGGTCAATGGGGAATAGGTGAATTGAAGGCCTACAATGCTCATTGTCATGGCTTATACCACTTATGGCAGTTCCACCACCAAAACTCAGGCTATCTTCTACAGAACAACATGAAATGACCAAATTCAGAGTTTTATGGAGAACGTGAACACATGCAGGTGGATTTTCGTTTCTCTTTCTGAACTTGTAAGCTGTTCTTACAAGAATTCAGCACCTGGATTGTGGTTCAACCAAGATATAAGCAAATGAAATCAGTTGAAATTATCACAAGTTAGTTCAGAGAATGGCATCAACATTCTCGCTGCTCATGATCCCTTTTATCAAATGGGAGTGTTTCAAAATACATCATTCCTTTTTTATGTATTTTTAAGTCAGGATAGACACTTTTAGCCTGTTTAACCAATGTGACTGCTGTTAACTGTGTGTACAAACCATTCAAAATTATGTAAATATTTAGGTTATGTAAAAACAAGTATTCAAGAGGACTCTTTAAATAGTGGCAGCCGTGGTATATTTCAATAATACTCTGTACAAACTGCATGTATGTCTCTCTGTGTTTGTTATGATATTGTAGTCATTTATCAAGACTATTCCCTGATGAGTTTCATTATTCTCGTTACCCTAACTGTTTGGCAAGTGTTGGTATGGGGAGGAGAATTAAGATTTTCATTAGTACTCACTGAAGTAAGATCCACCTTGTAGAGCATAATAAACAACACCACAGGAAAGTACTGCTCAGTCGCTTTCATTTGAATGGTAACACTTTAGGATTTCATCCAGAGAATCAAAAGTTTGAACCACCTTGTACGGCATAATAAACAGCACCACAGCAAAGTACTGTTCGAGAGCTTTCATTTGAATTATCACACTTCAGGAATTTATCTACAGACTCAAAAGTTAGAGCCACCTTGTACAGCATAATAAACAGCACCCCCCGGAAAGTACTGCTCAGTAGCTTTCATTTGAATGGTCACACTTTAGGATTTCAACCACAGACTCAAAAGTTAGAACCACTTTGTACAGCATAATAAACAGCACCACCGGAAAGAACTGCTCAGTAGCTTTCATTTGAATGGTCACACTTTAGGATTTCAACCACAGACCCAAAAGTTAGAATCACCTTATAGCTTGTACAGCATAATAAACAGCACCGCAGGAAAGTACCGTTCGAGAGCTTTCACTGATTTGAATGGTTACAAGAAATGGTGAAAGTGGTTTAGTGTTTTAGCTCAACCATCATGTCAAGGCTGTTTTCAACAAACAGAAAATTTACCAACATCTACCCTGGATTTTCAGCATCAGAAAATATCGTTTGCGAAAAACAAGCTTTAAGGTCATGTTACTACTTGATGTTGTAGAGTTTTTTTATTGGTATTTACCTTAAATTCTAAACATTTTTTTTAATAATACTCAGGTTTTAATAACTTATTGGAGATGTTCACGTAAATGGAAGTGTGAGAGCACTTTACTTTACATATCCTTTCAGGCTTGAAACTGTTATTAAATAGAAAATGCTTTCAATAACTTCAGCTCGTTGTATATTACTGTGTAGTATCTGAATCAAGACAACAAGATCCGAAAGTTCATTGTACGTCAAATGAGTAATGTACATTATTGAAAATGAAAAGTCGAGTGTAACATGCGAGTGGTTCCCATTCAGATTTCGTGGAAAAGAAATCGCATGCCGATTACGATTGCAATCGCATGAAATCGCATGCCGATTGCGCAAAGTTGGATGTCGAAAATAAAAAGTACAATGTCAGCGGCACCCAACAACAGTTTTCTCTCGAATCCTCTGAAAAGCTATTTTAGGGCTATCTGGAGTGCCTTTAAAGCTCTATAGGTTCATTTTAGGCAGCGCTTTAATATTTTTATCTGTTCGGTCATTCTAGGGTAACTTGAGTCTTTTCGAAATTACTGGGGCATTTTTGTCCATTTCCCGAAAACCTTAGGTCTTATTTCCTTTCCGAAAATATTAGCTGACCTTTTTTCAGTACCCGAAACGACATTTTTACACTAGGCCTTGAATTTCCCATATCACGAAAGTTCGTGGTGAAAATTCCCTTTAGAAAATTGTAGGGGACTGAAGACCTTCCGAACAGATAATTTACCGAAACGATCCGTCGGGTGTCCCTGCAGTAATGTTTCAATCATAAATGTTGAATGTGGAACTGCATAATGTAGCCTAAAATAGAAGAAGTAGAATGAAAAATATAAACGTCTAATTTTGGCACGGATGGAATTCCATGTTATAGAATCTTAGGCCCAGTTCAGACGCCGAACTTTTCATGAGCCGAACCTAATACCTTGAATTTACTACATGAAAAGTTCGGCGTCTGAATCAGTTGAGAACGGCTGCTTCAATTTGGAACGGCTCAGCCGTTCTTCCCGCCTGGCTCAGCCGGGAATTTCGGCTTTGGAACGGCTTTGATTCAGACTTCGAACTTTTCATGAGCCCTGAACCTAATGCATAAATTGTTGTAACGTATTTCAGATGCTGTCTCTCGTAGAGAGCATGTTTTGCTTCAAGTAAATTAAGTTTGGCTAATTAAGTTCGGCGTCTGAATCAAAAGACGCACTTGCCCCTCCAAAAGGGATCAGT
Source organism: Pavona decussata (assembly GCF_977016875.1). NCBI lineage: Eukaryota > Metazoa > Cnidaria > Anthozoa > Scleractinia > Agariciidae > Pavona > Pavona decussata. Next base: position 798,579 of record NW_028145656.1, on the reverse strand, counting down.
TTTTTCAGCGTTGCGAAAGTTTGAGGTGACCCGTTTTCGATAAAGAAAACGCTAGTTTTTCTTCACAATTTAATTCGAATTTCTGAGGCGAGTAATGTCATCGCGCACAGATATTATTAGACCATAGAAAACTGCCGTCGATTTGTCGCTCTTAGCCAAGGGTTTTTTTTCTTCAGATTCTTAAGGACGCATGATAACGAAGTATTTTTGCGCGGTTTATTACTATGCGGGAAAAGTAGATTTTAGCAAGGGCTATGGAAATCCAAAAAGAAAATTGGGGGTAAACATGCATTTTAGAGATAACTTAGCGACAATTATTCTGAAAAATAGTCGATGTATGATGTTTTTTCCAAATTGAAGCTTTATTATCTCTAAAAGATGCATGGTTATCCCCAATTTTCTCTTTGGATACCAAGACCATTTGCTTAGTTCTGCTTTCTCCGCATAGTTTTAAACAGCGGAAAAAAATCCCAGTATTAGTAGGCACCACCTATAGGAAACCCGAGTATCTCGAGATGCGCAGAACGTATGTGTAGTAACAAAAGAAGGGACCGTCCTTAAGCAAACATGGGATGGACTATTCCTGTGCGATATATTGGTTGGTTATTCTACATGCGCACGGCATTGAAGTGGAAAGTGCTACGGCCTGAATTGTTTCTGTTCTTACTTCAGTACTTCAGTGTAACAAAGTCTTTCGTTAAACAGAATTTATCTAAGACTCAAAACCTAGAACCACCCTGTACATCAGCACAGCTAGCTTAACAATTTGCATTTGGAAGGAAAACTTAAGGATTTCAACTATAGAAATATACAGGGCCACTTCGATCTCAATTTACACGCGTCAGAAGGTTTTCAAGAACGAGGCATGTTACGATGAGCACTATTGTTACTCAATACTGATATGCCAATAAGTGGCTCTGAACAACTGACTCAAGATTCTTTATTAGAATTTAAAAATTATCTTAAGGTCATAACTTGAATTGATCATTGCTTTTATTCATTTGTTGGCTCCTAAAGGAGCCGTTTGTTTTGTGAGAAGTGCAGTCCACTTATGCTCGCTCTCCGCGGATTCGGCGGGCCAACTGAATGTCCTTGGGCATGATGGTGACGCGCTTGGCGTGGATGGCGCACAAGTTGGTGTCTTCAAACAGACCAACAAGGTAAGCCTCGCTAGCTTCTTGAAGAGCCATCACAGCGGAGCTCTGGAAACGCAGGTCGGTCTTGAAATCCTGAGCGATTTCTCGCACAAGACGCTGGAAGGGCAGCTTGCGGATCAACAGCTCGGTAGATTTTTGGTAACGACGGATCTCACGAAGAGCGACTGTTCCAGGCCTGTAACGATGAGGTTTCTTGACTCCACCGGTGGCAGGCGCGCTCTTACGAGCGGCCTTTGTGGCGAGCTGTTTGCGTGGAGCTTTTCCACCAGTTGATTTACGAGCAGTTTGCTTTGTACGAGCCATTTCAAAGATAACAAAATTAGAGCAACGACAAATTTCTCTATGTTGTTAGAAAGCTCATTAAACATTTTATATACTGGCGGGCTTGGCGCTGATTGGTGGTAATTAGAGCGATTTGATTGGCTGAAAAATAACTCATCCTAATTTTGTAATCACGCTTTGATCCGCCAAAAGTTAGAGTATAAAAGCGAAGTTTATTCAAAACTGCAGCATGGGTTTATCTTCAGCAAATGATGATATTTTAGTTTCTTCTTATATTTTTTGGTTTTCACTCATAATAGTTGCAAATGTGCCCCCTTTTTTCTGTTTCTTGGGATGAGTAGAGGCGCAAATTATGCGAGATGGCGAGCACGCGTTTTAGTACAAAAGAATAACGAAACTTCGGCAATGTAATATTCATGCTATTTTGTGTTTTGTTATTATTCAGCCAATAGCAAAACTTATGCGTTTCCTGAGAGGTCATTCATCTGCCTATAAAACTACAAACAGCCCTCAATCGGGTATCTCAGTTTTAACGATCGAGAAGCAATCAACATGTCTGGTCGCGGTAAAGGAGGCAAAGGTCTAGGAAAAGGAGGCGCAAAGCGTCACCGAAAAATCCTTCGAGACAACATCCAAGGCATCACCAAGCCAGCTATCCGTCGTCTTGCTCGCCGTGGCGGTGTCAAGCGAATCTCTGGCCTGATCTACGAGGAGACTCGCGGTGTTCTCAAAGTTTTCCTTGAGAATGTGATCCGTGATGCTGTGACGTACACCGAACACGCCAAGAGAAAGACTGTGACAGCCATGGATGTGGTGTACGCTCTCAAACGCCAGGGACGTACTCTGTATGGATTTGGCGGTTAGACTGCGCTGTCTACACAAACAAACGGCTCCTTTAGGAGCCACCATATCTAGTGAAAGTCATGACCAATAAAACGCATTGTTGTAAAAAAAAAAAAAAAGTCGGTGCTTAAGGCTGAAATGACACATTACACTCCAAAGAAACTAGCTAGTCCTAATCTTTGATGAATCATTTATTTTGTTCTTAAGTCAATAATGAAGGGGGTTTTTTTTGTGCAGTTATTAGAAACAAAGTTTGTCTTGGATGATTACTCGGGTTTTCCCTTGTCCTTTGACGACTGCACAAAAAACAAGCGCTTGCTCGTATATCTCGCGTGTAAAGACGGGTTTTCACTTAAAGACTAAGAGTCTACGTAAAGATTTTGGAGCGCGGGAGCAATGCCGGTACTAACTTTAGCCGTTCACCGGCTGACGTTGATCTGAACATTTGACCAAGGGATTTGAATCAGCTCTAGTGCTTGCGCCAAATTTGGCTTGCATCGTTAATAGTGAAAAAACAGTCTTGAAGTCCTCAACGAATTACCTTACAAGCTCAGTAAATTGAAACTCGCTCTATCACTTCGAGGCGTCCATGCTCAATAATGCAGATAGAAATTCGGTCAACCTCTTTCGTGTGTTAATATAGATCGCTCGTCAATGAGCTATACACAAACGTTTGCGCCAAAAAGGGCACCGAATTGAAATTTTGAATATTATTGGTATTGTTCTTACCGCACCATCTAACCTTATCGAGGGAGTTGACCGTAATTTTTCTGATCTATATCTTAGAAAGTAAATTGTTTAGTTCAATGTCCACATCTTTTCTTTAGATGTGCTTTCCGCCAGAATCGGTGTATCTGTAGTCAGAATACAGAGCTCTTATTCAGACCACGCTGTTCAAATCGAATGTTAGAAAGAAATGATCTCTTTGAATGAACAAACTCACAAATTCGAAGTGCATTTTTGAGAAAAAAATAACAAGCGAACGAACGAACATTAATTACCACAGGAGTTATAAAAAAAGCCTCGCTCCGGAATGAAGGCAAGCCTGACTTCATCCACAGAATTATAAATTGCTTTTAACTCCATCTCTACTAAGGGTGAAGGACTTGAGAGGAATAAAGTAGACTGGCCTTTTTAACTTCTCGATCTGTGTGAAACAGTTTTGATGACAGTAAATGCGTTTTGAAAACGGCTCTTTTGATAAAGGTAAACTTTTAGTAAAGGTAAAATTTAGTGGATGCGACTTAACACTTTCGTATTTGGCTAAACTGCCGCACTTATAACATTAGTTTTGTTGGTCATGACTTTTATAACATTTGGTGGCTCCTAAAGGAGCCGTTTGTTTGCAAAGCAAAGCTTTTGTAGTTTAAGCTTTTGCCTTCTTCTCGGCCTTCTTGGGCAGAAGTACAGCCTGGATGTTGGGAAGAACACCTCCCTGTGCGATGGTGACACCAGAGAGAAGTTTGTTCAACTCCTCGTCATTGCGCACAGCCAGCTGAAGGTGACGGGGGATGATTCTTGTCTTCTTGTTGTCACGAGCAGCGTTGCCCGCCAACTCGAGGATCTCAGCGCTCAAATATTCAAGCACAGCAGCCAAGTACACTGGAGCACCGGCGCCGATACGCTGGCCATAGTTGCCTTTGCGAAGATGACGGTGGATACGACCAACTGGGAACTGAAGCCCTGCTCGGGAAGAGCGGCTCTTGGCTTTGGTGCCTTTTGCCTTTCCTTTGCCACGACCTGTCATGATTGATTTGTCAGAAATTTTGTCTTCGAAAGAAATAAAGATTGAAGTAAACTTGGCGGTGTGCAAACTTTATAGTTCTTTTTTATGCAAGGAGGATCGAAAAGCACCAATCAAAACTCTGTTGACAAGTAATTTCAATATGAAAAGAAATGACTTTGAATAGAAGAATTGGCGCCGGGAAAATGACATGCAAACAAATTAAATTGACCGCGTTTGTCCCAAAGAAAAGAAGTTATATGAATGTTGGAGTAGCCCATCAGCGATCGTGGATTTCGATCCGTATGATAATCGATCTTTCCCCTATTCTAGTATAAATACAACATGACATTCCGTGATTTAGAAACATGGCACCCAAAGTAGCAGGAAAGAAAGGCGAGAAGAGAGCCGGAAAGGCAAAGGCCGGAGCTGAAGGAAAGAAGAAGAGAAGGGGAAAGAGAAAGGAAAGCTATGCTATCTACATCTACAAGGTGTTGAAGCAAGTTCACCCTGACACTGGTATCTCCAGCAAAGCCATGGGCATCATGAACTCGTTCGTCAACGACATCTTCGAGCGTATCGCCACCGAAGCTTCCCGCCTTGCGCACTACAACAAGAAATCAACCATCAGCTCCCGCGAGATCCAGACCGCCATCAGGTTGCTTCTGCCCGGTGAACTGGCCAAACACGCCGTCAGTGAAGGAACCAAGGCTGTGACCAAGTACACCAGCAGCAAGTAAACTCGCTGAGTTTACCGCTATAAAACAACGGCTCCTTTAGGAGCCACCAAATGCTATAAAAGCAATGACCAAGTCAAATTCTTTGTATCGAGAATTCATGATTCATTGTCTGTAACCCTATAGATTCCTTGCCTCGCGCTTGGACTATCAACATAAACTCGAGTAGCGAAAAAAAATCATAGGAACTTATCCAACACAAAACACGCACATATTGCCTGTCCTATGAAATCCAGTATAAACAGGGAGCTATCAATGCAAAGAAACTAGAATGAACGCAGGTCCTCTTATCCTTGATTCTATATAATTATATACATACTTAACGCGAAACATGCCGCTTAATAAATTCATAGAAAATGCAGTGTAACACCACTTTAAGGACACCCACTTGGCTGTATAAATGTTATTCATGTCTCGGAACCCGGTTAATACGTTGGGATACCCCGATACTGATACGGAGATTCTCAAGTCCCTACGGTGTCCTGATTAGGGGTTTCACTGTAGACTGTCCCGGGCATCATTTTAAGAAGTTTCCATGCGGAAGCGATTTTGGGGTGTTGGAGAATTTGCGTTTGTTCGCAACAAGTTGATGGAGTGTTTCTGTTCCGTAAGCCAAAAACATGAACAGGTCCGTAACTAGTTTGTGAAAGAAATGCGATGCTATGTTTTTAAGCCTGGTGAATAAATGACAGAGGTATTTTTTCAGTGAGTGACACAGGCATACTTGGAAAAAGAAAATCCGAGTGCTCCGAACAGGAGTCGAACCTATGAACTTCGGATTACTAGTTCGGATGATATGCTCTATAACTGCTACAGGAGACTCGTGGGAGTTAAGGCCATTAAACTAGATATCATATGACAAACATTCTTCATGAGTTTGCTTCTCTGAAAAAAGTCGGCGTCCAACAAGTGTAAAATTGCAAGTGTCCACGGTTGAATTAACGGCTTTGCTATTACAATGATTACTGTCATTCTCAGACTTTTTGGGTTATGATTTGTGACGTAGGACTCTTTTTGGGACCCAGTTTTTCCCTTATTGGACTATTTGGGGGGTCTAAAATCTTGGCCTCACTCCCGCCTCCCCGTCATCCATATTTCGAGTACCCCCTCTGGGTGCAACCCAAACAAGTTGTTCTCCTGTCCTTAGCAACTACGGCGGCGACAGCAACTAGAACGTCAAAAACAGCAAAAACCTTAATAGCCAAAACAACAACTTAGCACGTGCATTATACTTGTTGGTGCATTTCTTTGCCGTCACTACACGACTGGGACGTGAAATCAGTTCCAGGTGGGACGCTTTGTGGAGGACGTAAACACATGATAACGACATTTTCTTTCTCTCGGCTAAACTTGGGTGCAGTCTCTAAGAATTCGACTCCAGGAAATTTCACCTACATTTGACTGATTTAAAGCAAGTTGGAATAATCGCGACGACGTTTGAAAAAACGCGAATTTCATTTGCTAAAGCTCCTTATGGGTGGACGTGTCCACCAGGTAGCTTGAGTCGGCGGGGAGTAGAAAATAATCTTCCACAAGAATCACCACTAACCGCTGTTGTGAGAAAATTTGGAAGAATTTTGCATAGTATTGGGAAGTTTGAGGGCTGTCTCAGTCTTGACTGGTCTGGCTCATCTTGTCTTGTCACGCAATTTTTCCCCGTTGAGGAGAAAAGATTGCGTGACGAGCCAAAAGAGCGATGTTGAAACAGGCGAAAAAAATGGAGAGGAGGGAAGAGTCAGATTTTTTTGTTCACCCGCGAACTTTTCCTCGTCCTTACTACCTTCCCCCTGGGTCTCTAAGGATGTTACCCTCCCCACCCTCAAGTCAAATTTCGTTGGCACTTGCCAGCTGTGTTAAGTGGGTCGTGAGTAAACATTTGACAAAAGTACAATCTAAAGTAACGAAAACAAAAGGAGCCAGCTGCCTCTTTTTAATTTGATCTGATCACAGATCTTTATCAGTCCTCATACCGACATACCGATACGCGGTATGAGCTCGAAGGTTCCTACAAACACAGTCGTTTCTCGCCTTCCTCTGAAACTGAAGTATATTTGGCATTGACATGATTATATTTTTTTATGCGGAGTGTTTAATACTCAAGCACGAGCGGTTGTTTGGATGAGGGTGCCGGAATCTCATTTATCCTGTAATTATCAATTAAAATTTTCGACCGTCGACAGTTTCTCAGGTTCTTGTATACGTAAGCTTGGAGACTCGATGAGTTAATATATCGAAGCTATAAATATTATTTTGATAGGTGCGTATTCTAAGCCGTGGAATTTCTCGCACGGGCAGTTGAAATTTTCGCCAGTTCGCAGCTAAACAGCATTTATCTTCTACACCTCTAGCTCAAGATTGATAAATAGAAGGATTACTAGATACATATTTTCGGGTGCCGTTGCCGTCGTCATTGCTTAAGCTCCCTGAATCAAGACATCAAGACCAGAAAAGTTCAGCGTATGTCAAATGAGTACTGTACATTGTTGAAAATGAAAAGTCGAGTGTAAAATGAGTGTGGTTCCCATTCAGATTTCGTGGAAAAGAAAACGCATGCCGATTGCGCAAAGTTGGATGTCGAAAATAAAAAGTACAATATTTCAATCGCAAAGTTAAATGTGGAACTTAATAATGAGGCCTAAAATAGAAGAAGTAGAATGAAAAATATAAACCGAAAACTTTAGAAAACGTCGAAGTTTGGCACGGATGGAATTCCGTATCATAGAATCTTACAGTCCCCGAATTTACGACTCTAAGCTCTTGTTGGCTTAATTTCTCAAAATGCTAGTTTATCTTTTTTCGCACTTTTAACGATGCATTTGCCCCTCCAAAAGGAATCAGTTTTTTTCAGCGTTTGAGCTGACCCGTTTTCGCTAAAGAAAACGCTAGTTTTTCTTCACAATTTAATTCGAATTTCTGAGGCGAGTAATGTCATCGCGCACAGATTTTATAAGACCATAGAAAACTGCCGTCAATTTGTCTTTTTTTAGCCAAGGGTTTTTTTTTTCAGATTCTTAAGGACGGTGCCTACTAATTCTTGGTTTTCACATGACGTCATAGAAAACTGAAATTCATAACTAAACACAATTTTGGGTTTTTATCTTCATCACATATAAGAAAATCTAAATTAGCATCGGCTTGCTTGTTTTCAGCAGGATAGCATTCTTTGTTTTGAAAATAGAGCAGTTTGAATTATAGATTTTTGCGCAGTGCGTGACAGAAGGATTGCTGCTCTAAACATGTCACGTACATGAAAACATCGATTCGCCTCGTGTTTTTTTTTAGGTCTGATCCGGCTAACATGTAATAGAAGCGTTAATGTCAATGTGTGAAAGTTCAGCAGAGAGAAGAAAGGCTTTGAAATAGCCAAGGTAAACTCCAGATGTTTTTTTCTGGTTTCCGGCCGCCATGTTGGTGCCCATCAGACGGGGCACCAACATGGCGTCCCATACTAAACTAACTCGATTAGGAGATATCGCACGGCCCTGTGGCTTTCACACGTTGTTTATGTATCACTCTTCTACAACATATCAATTTCTTGACTTTATCTATTGAATGGTTGAGGATTTTATTTTTTCACTTGCGTGACGATGTGTGAGGTGAAAACCACCTATAAGGAAGTATTTTTTGCGCGGTTTATGACTGTGCGGGAAAAGTAGATTTTAGCAAGGGCTATTGGAATCCAAACAAAAATTGGGGGTAACCACGCATTTTTTAGAGATAACTCAGCGACAATTATTCTAAAAAATGAAGAAAAAACCCGATGTATGGCGTTATTTCCAAATTGAAGCTTTATTATCTCTAAAAGATGCATGGTTACCCCCAATTTTCTCTTTGGAT